>NW_027618484.1:0-71152 GCF_964187855.1 Myxine glutinosa | reverse complement strand
GTGTGGAAAAAACACTTTTCGCACTTGTGTTAGTGTTGAAAAACCACTTTTCGCACTTGTGTTAGTGTTGAAAAACCACTTTTCACACTTGTGTTGGTGCAGGAAACCACTTTTGCACTTGTATTAGTGTGGAAAAAGCACTTTTCGCACTTGTGTTAGTGTTGAAAAACCACTTTTTGCACTTGTGTTAGTGTTGAAAAACCACTTTTCGCACTTGTGTTGGTGCAGGAAACCACTTTTGCACTTGTATTAGTGTGGAAAAAACACTTTTTGCACTTGTGATAGTGTTGAAAAACCACTTTTCGCACTTGTGTTAGTGTTGAAAAACCACTTTTCGCACTTGTGTTAGTGTTGAAAAACCACTTTTCGCACTTGTGTTGGTGCAGGAAACCACTTTTGCACTTGTATTAGTGTGGAAAAAACACTTTTCGCACTTGTGTTAGTGTTGAAAAACCACTTTTCGCACTTGTGTTAGTGTTGGAAAACCACTTTTGGCACTTGTGTTAGTGTTGAAAAACCACTTTTCGCACTTGTGTTGGTGAAGGAAACCACTTTTGCACTTGTATTAGTCTGGAAAAACCACTTTTCGCACTTGTGTTAGTGTTGAAAAACCACTTTTCGCACTTGTGTTAGTGTTGAAAAACCACTTTTCGCACTTGTGTTGGTGCACGAAACCACTTTTGCACTTGTATTAGTGTGGAAAAAACACTTTTTGCACTTGTGATAGTGTTGAAAAACCCCTTTTCGCACGTGTGTTAGTGTTGAAAAACCACTTTTCGCACTTGTGTTGGTGCAGGAAACCACTTTTGCACTTGTATTTGTGTGGAATAACCACTTTTCGCACTTGTGTTAGTGTTGAAAAACCACTTTTTGCACTTGTGTTGGTGCAGGAAACCACTTTTGCACTTGTATTAGTGTGGAAAAACCACTTTTCGCACTTGTGTTAGTGTTGAAAAACCACTTTTCGCACTTGTGTCAGTGTTGAAAAACCACTTTTCGCACTTGTGTTAGTGTTGAAAAACCACTTTTCGCACTTGTGTTAGTGTTGAAAAACCACTTTTCGCACTTGTGTTCGTGTTGAAAAACCACTTTTCGCACTTGTGTTAGTGTTAAAAACCACTTTTCACACTTGTGTTGGTGCAGGAAACCACTTTTGCACTTGTATTAGTGTGGTAAAAACCACTTTTCGCACTTGTGTTAGTGTTGAAAAACCACTTTTCGCACTTGTGTTGGTGCAGGAAACCACTTTTGCACTTGTATTAGTGTGGCAAAACCACTTTTCGCACATGTGTTAGTGTTGAAAAACCACTTTTCGCACTTGTGTTAGTGTTGAAAAACCACTTTTCGCACTTGTGTTGGTGCAGGCAACCACTTTTGCACTTGTATTAGTGTGGAAAAACCACTTTTCACACTTGTGTTAGTGTTGAAAAACCACTTTTCGCACTTGTGTTAGTGTTGAAAAACCACTTTTCGCACTTGTGTTGGTGCAGGAAACCACTTTTGCACTTGTATTAGTGTGGAAAAAACACTTTTTGCACTTCTGATAATGTTGAAAAACCACTTTTCGCACTTGTGTTAGTGTTGAAAAACCACTTTCCGTACTTGTGTTAGTGTTGAAAAATCACTTTTCGCACTTGTATTAGTGTGCAAAAACCACTTTTCGCACTTGTGTTAGTGTTGAAAAACCACTTTTCGCACTTGTGTTAGTGTTGAAAAACCACTTTTCGCACTTGTGTTTGTGTTGAAAAACCACTTTTCGCACTTGTGTTGGTGCAGGAAACCACTTTTGCACTTGTATTAGTGTGGAAAAAACACTTTTCGCACTTGTGTTCATGTTGAAAAACCACTTTTCGCACTTGTGTTGGTGCAGGAAACCACTTTTGCACTTGTATTAGTGTGGAAAAACCACTTTTCGCACTTGTGTTAGTGTTGAAAAACCACTTTTCGCACTTGTGTTAGTGTAGAAAAACCACTTTTCGCACTTGTATTAGTGTGGAAAAAACACTTTTCGCACTTGTGTTAGTGTTGAAAAACCACTTTTCGCACTTGTGTTCGTGTTGAAAAACCACTTTTCGCACTTGTGTTTGTGAAGGAAACCACTTTTGCACTTGTATTACTGTGGAAAAACCACTTTTCGCACTTGTGTTAGTGTTGAAAAATCACTTTTCGCACTTGTGTTAATGTTGAAAAAACACTTTTCGCACTTGTGTTGGTGCAGGAAACCACTTTTGCACTTGTATTAGTGTGGAAAACCACTTTTTGCACTTGTGTTAGTGTTGAAAAACCACTTTTCGCACTTGTGTTAGTGTTGAAAAACCACTTTTCGCACGTGTGTTGGTGCAGGAAACCACTTTTGCACTTGTATTAGAGTGGAAAAAACACTTTTTGCACTTGTGATAGTGTTGAAAAACCACTTTTCTCACTTGTGTTAGTGTTGAAAAACCACTTTTCGCACTTGTGTTAGTGTTGAAAAACCACTTTTCGCACTTGTGTTGGTGCAGGAAACCACTTTTGCACTTGTATTAGTGTGGAAAAACCACTTTTCGCACTTGTGTTAGTGTTGAAAAACCACTTTTGCACTTGTATTAGTGTGGAAAAACCACTTTTCGCACTTGTGTTGGTGTTGAAAAACCACTTTTCGCACTTGTGTTAGTGTTGAAAAACAACTTTTCGCACTTGTGTTGGTGCAGGAAACCACTTTTGCACTTGTATTAGTGTGGAAAAAACACTTTTTGCACTTGTGATAGTGTTGAAAAACCACTTTTCGCACTTGTGTTAGTGTTGAAAAACCACTTTTCGCACTTGTGTTGGTGCAGGACACCACTTTTGCACTTGTATTAGTGTGGAAAAAACACTTTTCGCAATTGTGTTAGTGTTGAAAAACCACTTTTCGCACTTGTGTTCGTGTTGAAAAACCACTTTTCACACATGTGTTGGTGCAGGAAACCACTTTTGCACTTGTATTAGTGTGGAAAAAACACTTTTCACACTTGTGTTTGTGTTGAAAAACCACTTTTCGCACTTGTGTTAGTGTTGAAAAACCACTTTTCGCACTTGTGTTAGTGTTGAAAAACGACTTTTCGCACTTGTGTTGGTGCAGGAAACCACTTTTGCACTTGTATTAGTGTGGAAAAACCACTTTTCGCACTTGTGTTAGTGTTGAAAAACCACTTTTCACACTTGTGTTAGTGTTGAAAAACCACTTTTCGCACTTGTGTTGGTGCAGGAAACCACTTTTGCACTTGTATTAGTGTGGAAAAAACACTTTTCGCACTTGTGTTAGTGTTGAAAAACCACTTTTCGCACTTGTATTAGTGTAGAAAAACCACTTTTCGCACTTGTGTTGGTGCAGGAAACCACTTTTGCACTTGTATTAGTGTGGAAAAAACACTTTTCGCACTTGTGTTAGTGTTGAAAAACCACTTTTCGCACTTGTGTTAGTGTTGAAAAACCACTTTTCACACTTGTGTTGGTGCAGGAAACCACTTTTGCACTTGTATTAGTGTGGAAAAAGCACTTTTCGCACTTGTGTTAGTGTTGAAAAACCACTTTTTGCACTTGTGTTAGTGTTGAAAAACCACTTTTCGCACTTGTGTTGGTGCAGGAAACCACTTTTGCACTTGTATTAGTGTGGAAAAAACACTTTTTGCACTTGTGATAGTGTTGAAAAACCACTTTTCGCACTTGTGTTAGTGTTGAAAAACCACTTTTCGCACTTGTGTTAGTGTTGAAAAACCACTTTTCGCACTTGTGTTGGTACAGGAAACCACTTTTGCACTTGTATTAGTGTGGAAAAAACACTTTTCGCACTTGTGTTAGTGTTGAAAAACCACTTTTCGCACTTGTGTTAGTGTTGGAAAACCACTTTTGGCACTTGTGTTAGTGTTGAAAAACCACTTTTCGCACTTGTGTTGGTGCAGGAAACCACTTTTGCACTTGTATTAGTCTGGAAAAACCACTTTTCGCACTTGTGTTAGTGTTGAAAAACCACTTTTCGCACTTGTGTTAGTGTTGAAAAACCACTTTTCGCACTTGTGTTGGTGCACGAAACCACTTTTGCACTTGTATTAGTGTGGAAAAAACACTTTTTGCACTTGTGATTGTGTTGAAAAACCACTTTTCGCACGTGTGTTAGTGTTGAAAAACCACTTTTCGCACTTGTGTTGGTGCAGGAAACCACTTTTGCACTTGTATTTGTGTGGAATAACCACTTTTCGCACTTGTGTTAGTGTTGAAAAACCACTTTTTGCACTTGTGTTGGTGCAGGAAACCACTTTTGCACTTGTATTAGTGTGGAAAAACCACTTTTCGCACTTGTGTTAGTGTTGAAAAACCACTTTTCGCACTTGTGTCAGTGTTGAAAAACCACTTTTCGCACTTGTGTTAGTGTTGAAAAACCACTTTTCGCACTTGTGTTAGTGTTGAAAAACCACTTTTCGCACTTGTGTTCGTGTTGAAAAACCACTTTTCGCACTTGTGTTAGTGTTGAAAAACCACTTTTCACACTTGTGTTGGTGCAGGAAACCACTTTTGCACTTGTATTAGTGTGGTAAAAACCACTTTTCGCACTTGTGTTAGTGTTGAAAAACCACTTTTCGCACTTGTGTTGGTGCAGGAAACCACTTTTGCACTTGTATTAGTGTGGCAAAACCACTTTTCGCACATGTGTTAGTGTTGAAAAACCACTTTTCGCACTTGTGTTAGTGTTGAAAAACCACTTTTCGCACTTGTGTTGGTGCAGGCAACCACTTTTGCACTTGTATTAGTGTGGAAAAACCACTTTTCACACTTGTGTTAGTGTTGAAAAACCACTTTTCGCACTTGTGTTAGTGTTGAAAAACCACTTTTCGCACTTGTGTTGGTGCAGGAAACCACTTTTGCACTTGTATTAGTGTGGAAAAAACACTTTTTGCACTTCTGATAATGTTGAAAAACCACTTTTCGCACTTGTGTTAGTGTTGAAAAACCACTTTTCGTACTTGTGTTAGTGTTGAAAAACCACTTTTCGCACTTGTATTAGTGTGCAAAAACCACTTTTCGCACTTGTGTTAGTGTTGAAAAACCACTTTTCGCACTTGTGTTAGTGTTGAAAAACCACTTTTCGCACTTGTGTTTGTGTTGAAAAACCACTTTTCGCACTTGTGTTTGTGTTGAAAAACCACTTTTCGCACTTGTGTTGGTGCAGGAAACCACTTTTGCACTTGTATTAGTGTGGAAAAAACACTTTTCGCACTTGTGTTCATGTTGAAAAACCACTTTTCGCACTTGTGTTGGTGCAGGAAACCACTTTTGCACTTGTATTAGTGTGGAAAAACCACTTTTCGCACTTGTGTTGGTGTTGAAAAACCACTTTTCGCACTTGTGTTAGTGTTGAAAAACAACTTTTCGCACTTGTGTTGGTGCAGGAAACCACTTTTGCACTTGTATTAGTGTGGAAAAAACACTTTTTGCACTTGTGATAGTGTTGAAAAACCACTTTTCGCACTTGTGTTAGTGTTGAAAAACCACTTTTCGCACTTGTGTTGGTGCAGGACACCACTTTTGCACTTGTATTAGTGTGGAAAAAACACTTTTCGCAATTGTGTTAGTGTTGAAAAACCACTTTTCGCACTTGTGTTCGTGTTGAAAAACCACTTTTCACACGTGTTGGTGCAGGAAACCACTTTTGCACTTGTATTAGTGTGGAAAAAACACTTTTCACACTTGTGTTTGTGTTGAAAAACCACTTTTCGCACTTGTGTTAGTGTTGAAAAACCACTTTTCGCACTTGTGTTAGTGTTGAAAAACGACTTTTCGCACTTGTGTTGGTGCAGGAAACCACTTTTGCACTTGTATTAGTGTGGAAAAACCACTTTTCACACTTGTGTTAGTGTTGAAAAACCACTTTTCACACTTGTGTTAGTGTTGAAAAACCACTTTTCGCACTTGTGTTGGTGCAGGAAACCACTTTTGCACTTGTATTAGTGTGGAAAAAACACTTTTCGCACTTGTGTTAGTGTTGAAAAACCACTTTTCGCACTTGTATTAGTGTAGAAAAACCACTTTTCGCACTTGTGTTGGTGCAGGAAACCACTTTTGCACTTGTATTAGTGTGGAAAAAACACTTTTCGCACTTGTGTTAGTGTTGAAAAACCACTTTTCGCACTTGTGTTAGTGTTGAAAAACCACTTTTCACACTTGTGTTGGTGCAGGAAACCACTTTTGCACTTGTATTAGTGTGGAAAAAGCACTTTTCGCACTTGTGTTAGTGTTGAAAAACCACTTTTTGCACTTGTGTTAGTGTTGAAAAACCACTTTTCGCACTTGTGTTGGTGCAGGAAACCACTTTTGCACTTGTATTAGTGTGGAAAAAACACTTTTTGCACTTGTGATAGTGTTGAAAAACCACTTTTCGCACTTGTGTTAGTGTTGAAAAACCACTTTTCGCACTTGTGTTAGTGTTGAAAAACCACTTTTCGCACTTGTGTTGGTGCAGGAAACCACTTTTGCACTTGTATTAGTGTGGAAAAAACACTTTTCGCACTTGTGTTAGTGTTGAAAAACCACTTTTCGCACTTGTGTTAGTGTTGGAAAACCACTTTTGGCACTTGTGTTAGTGTTGAAAAACCACTTTTCGCACTTGTGTTGGTGCAGGAAACCACTTTTGCACTTGTATTAGTCTGGAAAAACCACTTTTCGCACTTGTGTTAGTGTTGAAAAACCACTTTTCGCACTTGTGTTAGTGTTGAAAAACCACTTTTCGCACTTGTGTTGGTGCACGAAACCACTTTTGCACTTGTATTAGTGTGGAAAAACCACTTTTTGCACTTGTGTTAGTGTTGAAAAACCACTTTTCGCACTTGTGTTGGTGCAGGAAACCACTTTTGCACTTGTATTAGTCTGGAAAAACCACTTTTCGCACTTGTGTTAGTGTTGAAAAACCACTTTTCGCACTTGTGTTAGTGTTGAAAAACCACTTTTCGCACTTGTGTTGGTGCAGGAAACCACTTTTGCACTTGTATTTGTGTGGTATAACCACTTTTCGCACTTGTGTTAGTGTTGAAAAACCACTTTTCGCACTTGTGTTGGTGCAGGAAACCACTTTTGCACTTGTATTAGTGTGGAAAAACCACTTTTTGCACTTGTGTTAGTGTTGAAAAACCACTTTTCGCAATTGTGTCAGTGTTGAAAAACCACTTTTCGCACTTGTGTTAGTGTTGAAAAAACACTTTTCGCACTTGTGTTAGTGTTGAAAAACCACTTTTCGCACTTGTGTTCGTGTTGAAAAACCACTTTTCGCACTTGTGTTAGTGTTGAAAAACCACTTTTCACACTTGTGTTGGTGCAGGAAACCACTTTTGCACTTGTATTAGTGTGGTAAAAACCACTTTTCGCACTTGTGTTAGTGTTGAAAAACCACTTTTCGCACTTGTGTTGGTGCAGGAAACCACTTTTGCACTTGTATTAGTGTGGCAAAACCACTTTTCGCACATGTGTTAGTGTTGAAAAACCACTTTTCGCACTTGTGTTAGTGTTGAAAAACCACTTTTCGCACTTGTGTTGGTGCAGGCAACCACTTTTGCACTTGTATTAGTGTGGAAAAACCACTTTTCACACTTGTGTTAGTGTTGAAAAACCACTTTTCGCACTTGTGTTAGTGTTGAAAAACCACTTTTCGCACTTGTGTTGGTGCAGGAAACCACTTTTGCACTTGTATTAGTGTGGAAAAAACACTTTTTGCACTTCTGATAATGTTGAAAAACCACTTTTCGCACTTGTGTTAGTGTTGAAAAACCACTTTTCGTACTTGTGTTAGTGTTGAAAAATCACTTTTCGCACTTGTATTAGTGTGCAAAAACCACTTTTCGCACTTGTGTTAGTGTTGAAAAACCACTTTTCGCACTTGTGTTAGTGTTGAAAAACCACTTTTCGCACTTGTGTTTGTGTTGAAAAACCACTTTTCGCACTTGTGTTGGTGCAGGAAACCACTTTTGCACTTGTATTAGTGTGGAAAAAACACTTTTCGCACTTGTGTTCATGTTGAAAAACCACTTTTCGCACTTGTGTTGGTGCAGGAAACCACTTTTGCACTTGTATTAGTGTGGAAAAACCACTTTTCGCACTTGTGTTAGTGTTGAAAAACCACTTTTCGCACTTGTGTTAGTGTAGAAAAACCACTTTTCGCACTTGTATTAGTGTGGAAAAAACACTTTTCGCACTTGTGTTAGTGTTGAAAAACCACTTTTCGCACTTGTGTTCGTGTTGAAAAACCACTTTTCGCACTTGTGTTTGTGAAGGAAACCACTTTTGCACTTGTATTACTGTGGAAAAACCACTTTTCGCACTTGTGTTAGTGTTGAAAAATCACTTTTCGCACTTGTGTTAATGTTGAAAAAACACTTTTCGCACTTGTGTTGGTGCAGGAAACCACTTTTGCACTTGTATTAGTGTGGAAAACCACTTTTTGCACTTGTGTTAGTGTTGAAAAACCACTTTTCGCACTTGTGTTAGTGTTGAAAAACCACTTTTCGCACGTGTGTTGGTGCAGGAAACCACTTTTGCACTTGTATTAGAGTGGAAAAAACACTTTTTGCACTTGTGATAGTGTTGAAAAACCACTTTTCTCACTTGTGTTAGTGTTGAAAAACCACTTTTCGCACTTGTGTTAGTGTTGAAAAACCACTTTTCGCACTTGTGTTGGTGCAGGAAACCACTTTTGCACTTGTATTAGTGTGGAAAAACCACTTTTCGCACTTGTGTTAGTGTTGAAAAACCACTTTTCGCACTTGTGTTAGTGTTGAAAAACCACTTTTCGCACTTGTGTTGGTGCAGGAAACCACTTTTGCACTTGTATTAGTGTGGAAAAACCACTTTTCGCACTTGTGTTGGTGTTGAAAAACCACTTTTCGCACTTGTGTTAGTGTTGAAAAACAACTTTTCGCACTTGTGTTGGTGCAGGAAACCACTTTTGCACTTGTATTAGTGTGGAAAAAACACTTTTTGCACTTGTGATAGTGTTGAAAAACCACTTTTCGCACTTGTGTTAGTGTTGAAAAACCACTTTTCGCACTTGTGTTGGTGCAGGAAACCACTTTTGCACTTGTATTAGTGTGGAAAAAACACTTTTCGCAATTGTGTTAGTGTTGAAAAACCACTTTTCGCACTTGTGTTAGTGTTGAAAAACCACTTTTCACACATGTGTTGGTGCAGGAAACCACTTTTGCACTTGTATTAGTGTGGAAAAAACACTTTTCACACTTGTGTTTGTGTTGAAAAACCACTTTTCGCACTTGTGTTAGTGTTGAAAAACCACTTTTCGCACTTGTGTTAGTGTTGAAAAACGACTTTTCGCACTTGTGTTGGTGCAGGAAACCACTTTTGCACTTGTATTAGTGTGGAAAAACCACTTTTTGCACTTGTGTTAGTGTTGAAAAACCACTTTTCGCAATTGTGTCAGTGTTGAAAAACCACTTTTCGCACTTGTGTTAGTGTTGAAAAAACACTTTTCGCACTTGTGTTAGTGTTGAAAAACCACTTTTCGCACTTGTGTTCGTGTTGAAAAACCACTTTTCGCACTTGTGTTAGTGTTGAAAAACCACTTTTCACACTTGTGTTGGTGCAGGAAACCACTTTTGCACTTGTATTAGTGTGGTAAAAACCACTTTTCGCACTTGTGTTAGTGTTGAAAAACCACTTTTCGCACTTGTGTTGGTGCAGGAAACCACTTTTGCACTTGTATTAGTGTGGCAAAACCACTTTTCGCACATGTGTTAGTGTTGAAAAACCACTTTTCGCACTTGTGTTAGTGTTGAAAAACCACTTTTCGCACTTGTGTTGGTGCAGGCAACCACTTTTGCACTTGTATTAGTGTGGAAAAACCACTTTTCACACTTGTGTTAGTGTTGAAAAACCACTTTTCGCACTTGTGTTAGTGTTGAAAAACCACTTTTCGCACTTGTGTTGGTGCAGGAAACCACTTTTGCACTTGTATTAGTGTGGAAAAAACACTTTTTGCACTTCTGATAATGTTGAAAAACCACTTTTCGCACTTGTGTTAGTGTTGAAAAACCACTTTTCGTACTTGTGTTAGTGTTGAAAAATCACTTTTCGCACTTGTATTAGTGTGCAAAAACCACTTTTCGCACTTGTGTTAGTGTTGAAAAACCACTTTTCGCACTTGTGTTAGTGTTGAAAAACCACTTTTCGCACTTGTGTTTGTGTTGAAAAACCACTTTTCGCACTTGTGTTGGTGCAGGAAACCACTTTTGCACTTGTATTAGTGTGGAAAAAACACTTTTCGCACTTGTGTTCATGTTGAAAAACCACTTTTCGCACTTGTGTTGGTGCAGGAAACCACTTTTGCACTTGTATTAGTGTGGAAAAACCACTTTTCGCACTTGTGTTAGTGTTGAAAAACCACTTTTCGCACTTGTGTTAGTGTAGAAAAACCACTTTTCGCACTTGTATTAGTGTGGAAAAAACACTTTTCGCACTTGTGTTAGTGTTGAAAAACCACTTTTCGCACTTGTGTATGTGTTGAAAAACCACTTTTCGCACTTGTGTTTGTGAAGGAAACCACTTTTGCACTTGTATTACTGTGGAAAAACCACTTTTCGCACTTGTGTTAGTGTTGAAAAATCACTTTTCGCACTTGTGTTAATGTTGAAAAAACACTTTTCGCACTTGTGTTGGTGCAGGAAACCACTTTTGCACTTGTATTAGTGTGGAAAACCACTTTTTGCACTTGTGTTAGTGTTGAAAAACCACTTTTCGCACTTGTGTTAGTGTTGAAAAACCACTTTTCGCACGTGTGTTGGTGCAGGAAACCACTTTTGCACTTGTATTAGAGTGGAAAAAACACTTTTTGCACTTGTGATAGTGTTGAAAAACCACTTTTCTCACTTGTGTTAGTGTTGAAAAACCACTTTTCGCACTTGTGTTAGTGTTGAAAAACCACTTTTCGCACTTGTGTTGGTGCAGGAAACCACTTTTGCACTTGTATTAGTGTGGAAAAACCACTTTTCGCACTTGTGTTAGTGTTGAAAAACCACTTTTCGCACTTGTGTTAGTGTTGAAAAACCACTTTTCGCACTTGTGTTGGTGCAGGAAACCACTTTTGCACTTGTATTAGTGTGGAAAAACCACTTTTCGCACTTGTGTTGGTGTTGAAAAACCACTTTTCGCACTTGTGTTAGTGTTGAAAAACAACTTTTCGCACTTGTGTTGGTGCAGGAAACCACTTTTGCACTTGTATTAGTGTGGAAAAAACACTTTTTGCACTTGTGATAGTGTTGAAAAACCACTTTTCGCACTTGTGTTAGTGTTGAAAAACCACTTTTCGCACTTGTGTTGGTGCAGGAAACCACTTTTGCACTTGTATTAGTGTGGAAAAAACACTTTTCGCAATTGTGTTAGTGTTGAAAAACCACTTTTCGCACTTGTGTTAGTGTTGAAAAACCACTTTTCACACATGTGTTGGTGCAGGAAACCACTTTTGCACTTGTATTAGTGTGGAAAAAACACTTTTCACACTTGTGTTTGTGTTGAAAAACCACTTTTCGCACTTGTGTTAGTGTTGAAAAACCACTTTTCGCACTTGTGTTAGTGTTGAAAAACGACTTTTCGCACTTGTGTTGGTGCAGGAAACCACTTTTGCACTTGTATTAGTGTGGAAAAACCACTTTTCGCACTTGTGTTAGTGTTGAAAAACCACTTTTCACACTTGTGTTAGTGTTGAAAAACCACTTTTCGCACTTGTGTTGGTGCAGGAAACCACTTTTGCACTTGTATTAGTGTGGAAAAAACACTTTTCGCACTTGTGTTAGTGTTGAAAAACCACTTTTCGCACTTGTATTAGTGTAGAAAAACCACTTTTCGCACTTGTGTTGGTGCAGGAAACCACTTTTGCACTTGTATTAGTGTGGAAAAAACACTTTTCGCACTTGTGTTAGTGTTGAAAAACCACTTTTCGCACTTGTGTTAGTGTTGAAAAACCACTTTTCACACTTGTGTTGGTGCAGGAAACCACTTTTGCACTTGTATTAGTGTGGAAAAAGCACTTTTCGCACTTGTGTTAGTGTTGAAAAACCACTTTTTGCACTTGTGTTAGTGTTGAAAAACCACTTTTCGCACTTGTGTTGGTGCAGGAAACCACTTTTGCACTTGTATTAGTGTGGAAAAAACACTTTTTGCACTTGTGATAGTGTTGAAAAACCACTTTTCGCACTTGTGTTAGTGTTGAAAAACCACTTTTCGCACTTGTGTTAGTGTTGAAAAACCACTTTTCGCACTTGTGTTGGTGCAGGAAACCACTTTTGCACTTGTATTAGTGTGGAAAAAACACTTTTCGCACTTGTGTTAGTGTTGAAAAACCACTTTTCGCACTTGTGTTAGTGTTGGAAAACCACTTTTGGCACTTGTGTTAGTGTTGAAAAACCACTTTTCGCACTTGTGTTGGTGAAGGAAACCACTTTTGCACTTGTATTAGTCTGGAAAAACCACTTTTCGCACTTGTGTTAGTGTTGAAAAACCACTTTTCGCACTTGTGTTAGTGTTGAAAAACCACTTTTCGCACTTGTGTTGGTGCACGAAACCACTTTTGCACTTGTATTAGTGTGGAAAAAACACTTTTTGCACTTGTGATAGTGTTGAAAAACCCCTTTTCGCACGTGTGTTAGTGTTGAAAAACCACTTTTCGCACTTGTGTTGGTGCAGGAAACCACTTTTGCACTTGTATTTGTGTGGAATAACCACTTTTCGCACTTGTGTTAGTGTTGAAAAACCACTTTTTGCACTTGTGTTGGTGCAGGAAACCACTTTTGCACTTGTATTAGTGTGGAAAAACCACTTTTCGCACTTGTGTTAGTGTTGAAAAACCACTTTTCGCACTTGTGTCAGTGTTGAAAAACCACTTTTCGCACTTGTGTTAGTGTTGAAAAACCACTTTTCGCACTTGTGTTAGTGTTGAAAAACCACTTTTCGCACTTGTGTTCGTGTTGAAAAACCACTTTTCGCACTTGTGTTAGTGTTTAAAAACCACTTTTCACACTTGTGTTGGTGCAGGAAACCACTTTTGCACTTGTATTAGTGTGGTAAAAACCACTTTTCGCACTTGTGTTAGTGTTGAAAAACCACTTTTCGCACTTGTGTTGGTGCAGGAAACCACTTTTGCACTTGTATTAGTGTGGCAAACCCACTTTTCGCACATGTGTTAGTGTTGAAAAACCACTTTTCGCACTTGTGTTAGTGTTGAAAAACCACTTTTCGCACTTGTGTTGGTGCAGGCAACCACTTTTGCACTTGTATTAGTGTGGAAAAACCACTTTTCACACTTGTGTTAGTGTGGAAAAACCACTTTTCGCACTTGTGTTAGTGTTGAAAAACCACTTTTCGCACTTGTGTTGGTGCAGGAAACCACTTTTGCACTTGTATTAGTGTGGAAAAAACACTTTTTGCACTTCTGATAATGTTGAAAAACCACTTTTCGCACTTGTGTTAGTGTTGAAAAACCACTTTCCGTACTTGTGTTAGTGTTGAAAAATCACTTTTCGCACTTGTATTAGTGTGCAAAAACCACTTTTCGCACTTGTGTTAGTGTTGAAAAACCACTTTTCGCACTTGTGTTAGTGTTGAAAAACCACTTTTCGCACTTGTGTTTGTGTTGAAAAAACCACTTTTCGCACTTGTGTTGGTGCAGGAAACCACTTTTGCACTTGTATTAGTGTGGAAAAAACACTTTTCGCACTTGTGTTCATGTTGAAAAACCACTTTTCGCACTTGTGTTGGTGCAGGAAACCACTTTTGCACTTGTATTAGTGTGGAAAAACCACTTTTCGCACTTGTGTTAGTGTTGAAAAACCACTTTTCGCACTTGTGTTAGTGTAGAAAAACCACTTTTCGCACTTGTATTAGTGTGGAAAAAACACTTTTCGCACTTGTGTTAGTGTTGAAAAACCACTTTTCGCACTTGTGTTCGTGTTGAAAAACCACTTTTCGCACTTGTGTTTGTGAAGGAAACCACTTTTGCACTTGTATTACTGTGGAAAAACCACTTTTCGCACTTGTGTTAGTGTTGAAAAATCACTTTTCGCACTTGTGTTAATGTTGAAAAAACACTTTTCGCACTTGTGTTGGTGCAGGAAACCACTTTTGCACTTGTATTAGTGTGGAAAACCACTTTTTGCACTTGTGTTAGTGTTGAAAAACCACTTTTCGCACTTGTGTTAGTGTTGAAAAAACCACTTTTCGCACGTGTGTTGGTGCAGGAAACCACTTTTGCACTTGTATTAGAGTGGAAAAAACACTTTTTGCACTTGTGATAGTGTTGAAAAACCACTTTTCTCACTTGTGTTAGTGTTGAAAAAACCACTTTTCGCACTTGTGTTAGTGTTGAAAAACCACTTTTCGCACTTGTGTTGGTGCAGGAAACCACTTTTGCACTTGTATTAGTGTGGAAAAACCACTTTTCGCACTTGTGTTAGTGTTGAAAAACCACTTTTCGCACTTGTGTTAGTGTTGAAAAACCACTTTTCGTACTTGTGTTGGTGCAGGAAACCACTTTTGCACATGTATTAGTGTGGAAAAACCACTTTTCGCACTTGTGTTGGTGTTGAAAAACCACTTTTCGCACTTGTGTTAGTGTTGAAAAACAACTTTTCGCACTTGTGTTGGTGCAGGAAACCACTTTTGCACTTGTATTAGTGTGGAAAAAACACTTTTTGCACTTGTGATAGTGTTGAAAAACCACTTTTCGCACTTGTGTTAGTGTTGAAAAACCACTTTTCGCACTTGTGTTGGTGCAGGACACCACTTTTGCACTTGTATTAGTGTGGAAAAAACACTTTTCGCAATTGTGTTAGTGTGAAAAACCACTTTTCGCACTTGTGTTCGTGTTGAAAAAACCACTTTTCACACATGTGTTGGTGCAGGAAACCACTTTTGCACTTGTATTAGTGTGGAAAAAAACACTTTTCACACTTGTGTTTGTGTTGAAAAACCACTTTTCGCAACTTGTGTTAGTGTTGAAAAACCACTTTTCGCACTTGTGTTAGTGTTGAAAAACGACTTTTCGCACTTGTGTTTGGTGCAGGAAACCACTTTTGCACTTGTATTAGTGTGGAAAAAACCACTTTTCGCACTTGTGTTAGTGTTGAAAAACCACTTTTCACACTTGTGTTAGTGTTGAAAAACCACTTTTCGCACTTGTGTTGGTGCAGGAAACCACTTTTGCACTTGTATTAGTGTGGAAAAAACACTTTTCGCACTTGTGTTAGTGTTGAAAAACCACTTTTCGCACTTGTATTAGTGTAGAAAAACCACTTTTCGCACTTGTGTTGGTGCAGGAAACCACTTTTGCACTTGTATTAGTGTGGAAAAAACACTTTTCGCACTTGTGTTAGTGTTGAAAAACCACTTTTCGCACTTGTGTTAGTGTCTGAAAAACCACTTTTCACACTTGTGTTGGTGCAGGAAACCACTTTTGCACTTGTATTAGTGTGGAAAAAGCACTTTTCGCACTTGTGTTAGTGTTGAAAAACCACTTTTTGCACTTGTGTTAGTGTTGAAAAACCACTTTTCGCACTTGTGTTGGTGCAGGAAACCACTTTTGCACTTGTATTAGTGTGGAAAAAACACTTTTTGCACTTGTGATAGTGTTGAAAAACCACTTTTCGCACTTGTGTTAGTGTTGAAAAACCACTTTTCGCACTTGTGTTAGTGTTGAAAAACCACTTTTCGCACTTGTGTTGGTACAGGAAACCACTTTTGCACTTGTATTAGTGTGGAAAAAACACTTTTCGCACTTGTGTTAGTGTTGAAAAACCACTTTTCGCACTTGTGTTAGTGTTGGAAAACACTTTTGGCACTTGTGTTATTGTTGAAAAACCACTTTTCGCACTTGTGTTGGTGCAGGAAACCACTTTTGCACTTGTATTAGTCTGGAAAAACCACTTTTCGCACTTGTGTTAGTGTTGAAAAACCACTTTTCGCACTTGTGTTAGTGTTGAAAAACCACTTTTCGCACTTGTGTTGGTGCACGAAACCACTTTTGCACTTGTATTAGTGTGGAAAAAACACTTTTTGCACTTGTGATTGTGTTGAAAAACCACTTTTCGCACGTGTGTTAGTGTTGAAAAACCACTTTTCGCACTTGTGTTGGTGCAGGAAACCACTTTTGCACTTGTATTTGTGTGGAATAACCACTTTTCGCACTTGTGTTAGTGTTGAAAAAACCACTTTTTGCACTTGTGTTGGTGCAGGAAACCACTTTTGCACTTGTATTAGTGTGGAAAAACCACTTTTCGCACTTGTGTTAGTGTTGAAAAACCACTTTTCGCACTTGTGTCAGTGTTGAAAAACCACTTTTCGCACTTGTGTTAGTGTTGAAAAACCACTTTTCGCACTTGTGTTAGTGTTGAAAAACCACTTTTCGCACTTGTGTTCGTGTTGAAAAACCACTTTTCGCACTTGTGTTAGTGTTGAAAAACCACTTTTCACACTTGTGTTGGTGCAGGAAACCACTTTTGCACTTGTATTAGTGTGGTAAAAACCACTTTTCGCACTTGTGTTAGTGTTGAAAAACCACTTTTCGCACTTGTGTTGGTGCAGGAAACCACTTTTGCACTTGTATTAGTGTGGCAAAACCACTTTTCGCACATGTGTTAGTGTTGAAAAACCACTTTTCGCACTTGTGTTAGTGTTGAAAAACCACTTTTCGCACTTGTGTTGGTGCAGGCAACCACTTTTGCACTTGTATTAGTGTGGAAAAACCACTTTTCACACTTGTGTTAGTGTTGAAAAACCACTTTTCGCACTTGTGTTAGTGTTGAAAAACCACTTTTCGCACTTGTGTTGGTGCAGGAAACCACTTTTGCACTTGTATTAGTGTGGAAAAAACACTTTTTGCACTTCTGATAATGTTGAAAAACCACTTTTCGCACTTGTGTTAGTGTTGAAAAACCACTTTTCGTACTTGTGTTAGTGTTGAAAAACCACTTTTCGCACTTGTATTAGTGTGCAAAAACCACTTTTCGCACTTGTGTTAGTGTTGAAAAACCACTTTTCGCACTTGTGTTAGTGTTGAAAAACCACTTTTCGCACTTGTGTTTGTGTTGAAAAACCACTTTTCGCACTTGTGTTGGTGCAGGAAACCACTTTTGCACTTGTATTAGTGTGGAAAAAACACTTTTCGCACTTGTGTTCATGTTGAAAAACCACTTTTCGCACTTGTGTTGGTGCAGGAAACCACTTTTGCACTTGTATTAGTGTGGAAAAACCACTTTTCGCACTTGTGTTGGTGTTGAAAAACCACTTTTCGCACTTGTGTTAGTGTTGAAAAACAACTTTTCGCACTTGTGTTGGTGCAGGAAACCACTTTTGCACTTGTATTAGTGTGGAAAAAACACTTTTTGCACTTGTGATAGTGTTGAAAAACCACTTTTCGCACTTGTGTTAGTGTTGAAAAACCACTTTTCGCACTTGTGTTGGTGCAGGACACCACTTTTGCACTTGTATTAGTGTGGAAAAAACACTTTTCGCAATTGTGTTAGTGTTGAAAAACCACTTTTCGCACTTGTGTTCGTGTTGAAAAACCACTTTTCACACGTGTTGGTGCAGGAAACCACTTTTGCACTTGTATTAGTGTGGAAAAAACACTTTTCACACTTGTGTTTGTGTTGAAAAACCACTTTTCGCACTTGTGTTAGTGTTGAAAAACCACTTTTCGCACTTGTGTTAGTGTTGAAAAACGACTTTTCGCACTTGTGTTGGTGCAGGAAACCACTTTTGCACTTGTATTAGTGTGGAAAAACCACTTTTCGCACTTGTGTTAGTGTTGAAAAACCACTTTTCACACTTGTGTTAGTGTTGAAAAACCACTTTTCGCACTTGTGTTGGTGCAGGAAACCACTTTTGCACTTGTATTAGTGTGGAAAAAACACTTTTCGCACTTGTGTTAGTGTTGAAAAACCACTTTTCGCACTTGTATTAGTGTAGAAAAACCACTTTTCGCACTTGTGTTGGTGCAGGAAACCACTTTTGCACTTGTATTAGTGTGGAAAAAAACACTTTTCGCACTTGTGTTAGTGTTGAAAAACCACTTTTCGCACTTGTGTTAGTGTTGAAAAACCACTTTTCACACTTGTGTTGGTGCAGGAAACCACTTTTGCACTTGTATTAGTGTGGAAAAAGCACTTTTCGCACTTGTGTTAGTGTTGAAAAACCACTTTTTGCACTTGTGTTAGTGTTGAAAAACCACTTTTCGCACTTGTGTTGGTGCAGGAAACCACTTTTGCACTTGTATTAGTGTGGAAAAAAAACACTTTTTGCACTTGTGATAGTGTTGAAAAACCACTTTTCGCACTTGTGTTAGTGTTGAAAAACACTTTTCGCACTTGTGTTAGTGTTGAAAAACCACTTTTCGCACTTGTGTTGGTGCAGGAAACCACTTTTGCACTTGTATTAGTGTGGAAAAAACACTTTTCGCACTTGTGTTAGTGTTGAAAAACCACTTTTCGCACTTGTGTTAGTGTTGAAAACCACTTTTGGCACTTGTGTTAGTGTTGAAAAACCACTTTTCGCACTTGTGTTGGTGCAGAGGAAACCACTTTTGCACTTGTATTAGTCTGGAAAAACACTTTTCGCACTTGTGTTAGTGTTGAAAAACCACTTTTCGCACTTGTGTTAGTGTTGAAAAACCACTTTTCGCACTTGTGTTGGTGCACGAAACCACTTTTGCACTTGTATTAGTGTGGAAAAAACACTTTTTGCACTTGTGATTGTGTTGAAAAACCACTTTTCGCACGTGTGTTAGTGTTGAAAAACCACTTTTCGCACTTGTGTTGGTGCAGGAAACCACTTTTGCACTTGTATTTGTGTGGAATAACCACTTTTCGCACTTGTGTTAGTGTTGAAAAACCACTTTTTGCACTTGTGTTGGTGCAGGAAACCACTTTTGCACTTGTATTAGTGTGGAAAAACCACTTTTCGCACTTGTGTTAGTGTTGAAAAACCACTTTTCGCACTTGTGTCAGTGTTGAAAAACCACTTTTCGCACTTGTATTAGTGTGGAAAAAACACTTTTTGCACTGTGATAGTGTTGAAAAACCACTTTTCGCACTTGTGTTAGTGTTGAAAAACCACTTTTCGCACTTGTGTTAGTGTTGAAAAACCACTTTTCGCACTTGTGTTGGTGCAGGAAACCACTTTTGCACTTGTATTAGTGTGGAAAAAACACTTTTCGCACTTGTGTTAGTGTTGAAAAACCACTTTTCGCACTTGTGTTAGTGTTGGAAAACCACTTTTGGCACTTGTGTTGGTGCAGGAAACCACTTTTGCACTTGTATTAGTGTTGAAAAACCACTTTTCGCACTTGTGTTGGTGCAGGAAACCACTTTTGCACTTGTATTAGTCTGGAAAAACCACTTTTCGCACTTGTGATAGTGTTGAAAAACCACTTTTCGCACTTGTGTTAGTGTTGAAAAACCACTTTTCGCACTTGTGTTGGTGCACGAAACCACTTTTGCACTTGTATTAGTGTGGAAAAAACACTTTTTGCACTTGTGATTGTGTTGAAAAACCACTTTTCGCACGTGTGTTAGTGTTGAAAAACCACTTTTCGCACTTGTGTTGGTGCAGGAAACCACTTTTGCACTTGTATTTGTGTGGAATAACCACTTTTCGCACTTGTGTTAGTGTTGAAAAACACTTTTTGCACTTGTGTTGGTGCAGGAAACCCACTTTTGCACTTGTATTAGTGTGGAAAAACCACTTTTCGCACTTGTGTTAGTGTTGAAAAACCACTTTTCGCACTTGTGTCAGTGTTGAAAAACCACTTTTCGCACTTGTGTTAGTGTTGAAAAACCACTTTTCGCACTTGTGTTAGTGTTGAAAAACCACTTTTCGCACTTGTGTTCGTGTTGAAAAACCACTTTTCGCACTTGTGTTAGTGTTGAAAAACCACTTTTCACACTTGTGTTGGTGCAGGAAACACTTTTGCACTTGTATTAGTGTGGTTAAAAACCACTTTTCGCGCTTGTGTTAGTGTTGAAAAACCACTTTTCGCACTTGTGTTGGTGCAGGAAACCACTTTTGCACTTGTATTAGTGTGGCAAAACCACTTTAACCACTTTTCGCACATGTGTTCGTGTTGAAAAACCACTTTTCGCACTTGTGTTAGTGTTGAAAAACCACTTTTCGCACTTGTGTTGGTGCAGGCAACCACTTTTGCACTTGTATTAGTGTGGAAAAACCACTTTTCACACTTGTGTTAGTGTTGAAAAACCACTTTTCGCACTTGTGTTAGTGTTGAAAAACCACTTTTCGCACTTGTGTTGGTGCAGGAAACCACTTTTGCACTTGTATTAGTGTGGAAAAAACACTTTTTTGCACTTCTGATAATGTTGAAAAACCACTTTTCGCACTTGTGTTAGTGTTGAAAAACCACTTTTCGTACTTGTGTTAGTGTTGAAAAACCACTTTTCGCACTTGTATTAGTGTGCAAAAACCACTTTTCGCACTTGTGTTAGTGTTGAAAAACCACTTTTCGCACTTGTGTTAGTGTTGAAAAACCACTTTTCGCACTTGTGTTTGTGTTGAAAAACCACTTTTCGCACTTGTGTTGGTGCAGGAAACCACTTTTGCACTTGTATTAGTGTGGAAAAAACACTTTTCGCACTTGTGTTCATGTTGAAAAACCACTTTTCGCACTTGTGTTGGTGCAGGAAACCACTTTTGCACTTGTATTAGTGTGGAAAAACCACTTTTCGCACTTGTGTTAGTGTTGAAAAACCACTTTTCGCACTTGTGTTAGTGTAGAAAAACCACTTTTCGCACTTGTATTAGTGTGGAAAAAACACTTTTCGCACTTGTGTTAGTGTTGAAAAAACCACTTTTCGCACTTGTGTTCGTGTTGAAAAACCACTTTTCGCACTTGTGTTTGTGAAGGAAACCACTTTTGCACTTGTATTACTGTGGAAAAACCACTTTTTCGCACTTGTGTTAGTGTTGAAAAATCACTTTTCGCACTTGTGTTAATGTTGAAAAACCACTTTTCGCACTTGTGGTTGGTGCAGGAAACCACTTTTGCACTTGTATTAGTGTGGAAAACCACTTTTTGCACTTGTGTTAGTGTTGAAAAACCACTTTTCGCACTTGTGTTAGTGTTGAAAAACCACTTTTCGCACGTGTGTTGGTGCAGGAAACCACTTTTGCACTTGTATTAGAGTGGAAAAAACACTTTTTGCACTTGTGATAGTGTTGAAAAACCACTTTTCTCACTTGTGTTAGTGTTGAAAAACCACTTTTCACACTTGTGTTAGTGTTGAAAAACCACTTTTCGCACTTGTGTTGGTGCAGGAAACCACTTTTGCACTTGTATTAGTGTGGAAAAACCACTTTTCGCACTTGTGTTAGTGTTGAAAAACCACTTTTCGCACTTGTGTTAGTGTTGAAAAACCACTTTTCGCACTTGTGTTGGTGCAGGAAACCACTTTTGCACTTGTATTAGTGTGGAAAAACCACTTTTCGCACTTGTGTTGGTGTTGAAAAACCACTTTTCGCACTTGTGTTAGTGTTGAAAAACTACTTTTCGCACTTGTGTTGGTGCAGGAAACCACTTTTGCACTTGTATTAGTGTGGAAAAAACACTTTTTGCACTTGTGATAGTGTTGAAAAACCACTTTTCGCACTTGTGTTAGTGTTGCAAAACCACTTTTCGCACTTGTGTTGGTGCAGGAAACCACTTTTGCACTTGTATTAGTGTGGAAAAACCACTTTTCGCAATTGTGTTAGTGTTGAAAAACCACTTTTCGCACTTGTGTTAGTGTTGAAAAACCACTTTTCGCACTTGTGTTAGTGTTGAAAAACCACTTTTCGCACTTGTGTTGGTGCAGGAAACCACTTTTACACTTGTATTAGTGTGGAAAAAACACTTTTCACACTTGTGTTTGTGTTGAAAAACCACTTTTCGCACTTGTGTTAGTGTTGAAAAACCACTTTTCGCACTTGTGTTAGTGTTGAAAAACCACTTTTCGCACTTGTGTTTGTGCAGGAAACCACTTTTGCACTTGTATTAGTGTGGAAAAACCACTTTTCGCACTTGTGTTAGTGTTGAAAAACCACTTTTCGCACTTGTGTTAGTGTTGAAAAACCACTTTTCGCACTTGTGTTGGTGCAGGAAACCACTTTTGCACTTGTATTAGTGTGGAAAAAACACTTTTCGCACTTGTGTTAGTGTTGAAAAACCACTTTTCGCACTTGTACTAGTGTTGAAAAACCACTTTTCGCACTTGTGTTGGTGCAGGAAACCACTTTTGCACTTGTATTAGTGTGGAAAAAACACTTTTCGCACTTGTGTTAGTGTTGAAAAACCACTTTTCGCACTTGTGTTAGTGTTGAAAAACCACTTTTCACACTAGTGTTGGTGCAGGAAACCACTTTTGCACTTGTATTAGTGTGGAAAAACCACTTTTCACACTTGTGTTAGTGTTGAAAAACCACTTTTCGCACTTGTGTTAGTGTTGAAAAACCACTTTTCGCACTTGTGTTGGTGCAGGAAACCACTTTTGCACTTGTATTAGTGTGGAAAAACCACTTTTCGCACGTGTGTTAGTGTTGAAAAACCACTTTTCGCACTTGTGTTGGTGCAGGAAACCACTTTTGCACTTGTATTTGTGTGGAATAACCACTTTTCGCACTTGTGTTAGTGTTGAAAAACCACTTTTTGCACTTGTGTTGGTGCAGGAAACCACTTTTGCACTTGTATTAGTGTGGAAAAACCACTTTTCGCACTTGTGTTAGTGTTGAAAAACCACTTTTCGCACTTGTGTCAGTGTTGAAAAACCACTTTTCGCACTTGTGTTAGTGTTGAAAAACCACTTTTCGCACTTGTGTTAGTGTTGAAAAACCACTTTTCGCACTTGTGTTCGTGTTGAAAAACCACTTTTCGCACTTGTGTTAGTGTTGAAAAACCACTTTTCACACTTGTGTTGGTGCAGGAAACCACTTTTGCACTTGTATTAGTGTGGTAAAAACCACTTTTCGCGCTTGTGTTAGTGTTGAAAAACCACTTTTCGCACTTGTGTTGGTGCAGGAAACCACTTTTGCACTTGTATTAGTGTGGCAAAACCACTTTTCGCACATGTGTTAGTGTTGAAAAACCACTTTTCGCACTTGTGTTAGTGTTGAAAAACCACTTTTCGCACTTGTGTTGGTGCAGGCAACCACTTTTGCACTTGTATTAGTGTGGAAAAACCACTTTTCACACTTGTGTTAGTGTTGAAAAACCACTTTTCGCACTTGTGTTAGTGTTGAAAAACCACTTTTCGCACTTGTGTTGGTGCAGGAAACCACTTTTGCACTTGTATTAGTGTGGAAAAAACACTTTTTGCACTTCTGATAATGTTGAAAAACCACTTTTCGCACTTGTGTTAGTGTTGAAAAACCACTTTTCGTACTTGTGTTAGTGTTGAAAAACCACTTTTCGCACTTGTATTAGTGTGCAAAAACCACTTTTCGCACTTGTGTTAGTGTTGAAAAACCACTTTTCGCACTTGTGTTAGTGTTGAAAAACCACTTTTCGCACTTGTGTTTGTGTTGAAAAACCACTTTTCGCACTTGTGTTGGTGCAGGAAACCACTTTTGCACTTGTATTAGTGTGGAAAAAACACTTTTCGCACTTGTGTTCATGTTGAAAAACCACTTTTCGCACTTGTGTTGGTGCAGGAAACCACTTTTGCACTTGTATTAGTGTGGAAAAACCACTTTTCGCACTTGTGTTAGTGTTGAAAAACCACTTTTCGCACTTGTGTTAGTGTAGAAAAACCACTTTTCGCACTTGTATTAGTGTGGAAAAAACACTTTTCGCACTTGTGTTAGTGTTGAAAAACCACTTTTCGCACTTGTGTTCGTGTTGAAAAACCACTTTTCGCACTTGTGTTTGTGAAGGAAACCACTTTTGCACTTGTATTACTGTGGAAAAACCACTTTTCGCACTTGTGTTAGTGTTGAAAAATCACTTTTCGCACTTGTGTTAATGTTGAAAAACCACTTTTCGCACTTGTGTTGGTGCAGGAAACCACTTTTGCACTTGTATTAGTGTGGAAAACCACTTTTTGCACTTGTGTTAGTGTTGAAAAACCACTTTTCGCACTTGTGTTAGTGTTGAAAAACCACTTTTCGCACGTGTGTTGGTGCAGGAAACCACTTTTGCACTTGTATTAGAGTGGAAAAAACACTTTTTGCACTTGTGATAGTGTTGAAAAACCACTTTTCTCACTTGTGTTAGTGTTGAAAAACCACTTTTCACACTTGTGTTAGTGTTGAAAAACCACTTTTCGCACTTGTGTTGGTGCAGGAAACCACTTTTGCACTTGTATTAGTGTGGAAAAACCACTTTTCGCACTTGTGTTAGTGTTGAAAAACCACTTTTCGCACTTGTGTTAGTGTTGAAAAACCACTTTTCGCACTTGTGTTGGTGCAGGAAACCACTTTTGCACTTGTATTAGTGTGGAAAAACCACTTTTCGCACTTGTGTTGGTGTTGAAAAACCACTTTTCGCACTTGTGTTAGTGTTGAAAAACTACTTTTCGCACTTGTGTTGGTGCAGGAAACCACTTTTGCACTTGTATTAGTGTGGAAAAAACACTTTTTGCACTTGTGATAGTGTTGAAAAACCACTTTTCGCACTTGTGTTAGTGTTGCAAAACCACTTTTCGCACTTGTGTTGGTGCAGGAAACCACTTTTGCACTTGTATTAGTGTGGAAAAACCACTTTTCGCAATTGTGTTAGTGTTGAAAAACCACTTTTCGCACTTGTGTTAGTGTTGAAAAACCACTTTTCGCACTTGTGTTAGTGTTGAAAAACCACTTTTCGCACTTGTGTTGGTGCAGGAAACCACTTTTACACTTGTATTAGTGTGGAAAAAACACTTTTCACACTTGTGTTTGTGTTGAAAAACCACTTTTCGCACTTGTGTTAGTGTTGAAAAACCACTTTTCGCACTTGTGTTAGTGTTGAAAAACCACTTTTCGCACTTGTGTTTGTGCAGGAAACCACTTTTGCACTTGTATTAGTGTGGAAAAACCACTTTTCGCACTTGTGTTAGTGTTGAAAAACCACTTTTCGCACTTGTGTTAGTGTTGAAAAACCACTTTTCGCACTTGTGTTGGTGCAGGAAACCACTTTTGCACTTGTATTAGTGTGGAAAAAACACTTTTCGCACTTGTGTTAGTGTTGAAAAACCACTTTTCGCACTTGTACTAGTGTTGAAAAACCACTTTTCGCACTTGTGTTGGTGCAGGAAACCACTTTTGCACTTGTATTAGTGTGGAAAAAACACTTTTCGCACTTGTGTTAGTGTTGAAAAACCACTTTTCGCACTTGTGTTAGTGTTGAAAAACCACTTTTCACACTAGTGTTGGTGCAGGAAACCACTTTTGCACTTGTATTAGTGTGGAAAAACCACTTTTCACACTTGTGTTAGTGTTGAAAAACCACTTTTCGCACTTGTGTTAGTGTTGAAAAACCACTTTTCGCACTTGTGTTGGTGCAGGAAACCACTTTTGCACTTGTATTAGTGTGGAAAAAACACTTTTCGCACTTGTGTTAGTGTTGAAAAACCACTTTTCGCACTTGTATTAGTGTTGAAAAACCACTTTTCGCACTTGTGTTGGTGCAGGAAACCACTTTTGCACTTGTATTAGTGTGGAAAAACACTTTTCGCACTTGTGTTAGTGTTGAAAAACCATTTTTCGCACTTGTGTTAGTGTTGAAAAACCACTTTTCACACTTGTGTTGGTGCAGGAAACCACTTTTGCACTTGTATTAGTGTGGAAAAACCACTTTTCGCACTTGTGTTAGTGTTGAAAAACCACTTTTCGCACTTGTGTTAGTGTTGAAAAACCACTTTTCGCACTTGTGTTAGTGTTGAAAAACCACTTTTCGCACTTGTGTTGGTGCAGGAAACCACTTTTGCACTTGTATTAGTGTGGAAAAAACACTTTTCGCACTTGTGTTAGTGTTGAAAAACCACTTTTCGCACTTGTGTTAGTGTTGGAAAACCACTTTTCGCACTTGTGTTAGTGTTGAAAAACCACTTTTCGCACTTGTGTTGGTGCAGGAAACCACTTTTGCACTTGTATTAGTGTGGAAAAACCACTTTTCGCACTTGTGTTAGTGTTGAAAAACCACTTTTCGCACTTGTGTTAGTGTTGAAAAACCACTTTTCGCACTTGTGTTGGTGCAGGAAACCACTTTTGCACTTGTATTGGTGTGGAAAAACCACTTTTCGCACTTGTGTTGGTGTTGAAAAACCACTTTTCGCACTTGTGTTAGTGTTGAAAAACCACTTTTCGCACTTGTGTTGGTGCAGGAAACCACTTTTGCACTTGTATTAGTGTGGAAAAACCACTTTTTGCACTTGTGTTAGTGTTGAAAAACCACTTTTCGCACTTGTGTTAGTGTTGAAAAACCACTTTTCGCACTTGTGTTGGTGCAGGAAACCACTTTTGCACTTGTATTAGTGTGGAAAAAACACTTTTTGCACTTGTGATAGTGTTGAAAAACCACTTTTCGCACTTGTGTTATTGTTGAAAAACCACTTTTCGCACTTGTGTTGGTGCAGGAAACCACTTTTGCACTTGTATTAGTGTGGAAAAACCACTTTTCGCAATTGTGTTAGTGTTGAAAAACCACTTTTTGCACTTGTGTTAGTGTTGAAAAACCACTTTTCGCACTTGTGTTAGTGTTGAAAAACCACTTTTCACACTTGTGTTGGTGCAGGAAACCACTTTTGCACTTGTATTAGTGTGGAAAAAACACTTTTCACACTTGTGTTTGTGTTGAAAAACCACTTTTCGCACTTGTGTTAGTGTTGAAAAACCACTTTTCGCACTTGTGTTAGTGTTGAAAAACCACTTTTCGCACTTGTGTTGGTGCAGGAAACCACTTTTGCACTTGTATTAGTGTGGAAAAACCACTTTTCGCACTTGTGTTAGTGTTGAAAAACCACTTTTCGCACTTGTGTTAGTGTTGATAAACCACTTTTCGCACTTGTGTTGGTGCAGGAAACCACTTTTGCACTTGTATTAGTGTGGAAAAAACACTTTTCGCACTTGTGTTAGTGTTGAAAAACCACTTTTCGCACTTGTGTTGGTGCAGGAAACCACTTTTGCACTTGTATTAGTGTGGAAAAAACACTTTTCGCACTTGTGTTAGTGTTGAAAAACCACTTTTCGCACTTGTGTTAGTGTTGAAAAACCACTTTTCACACTTGTGTTGGTGCAGGAAACCACTTTTGCACTTGTATTAGTGTGGAAAAACCACTTTTCGCACTTGTGTTAGTGTTGAAAAACCACTTTTTGCACTTGTGTTAGTGTTGAAAAACCACTTTTCGCACTTGTGTTGGTGCAGGAAACCACTTTTGCACTTGTATTAGTGTGGAAAAAACACTTTTTGCACTTGTGATAGTGTTGAAAAACCACTTTTCGCACTTGTGTTAGTGTTGAAAAACCACTTTTCGCACTTGTGTTAGTGTTGAAAAACCACTTTTCGCACTTGTATTGGTGCAGGAAACCACTTTTGCACTTGTATTAGTGCGGAAAAAACACTTTTCGCACTTGTGTTAGTGTTGAAAAACCACTTTTCGCACTTGTGTTAGTGTTGGAAAACCACTTTTGGCACTTGTGTTAGTGTTGAAAAACCACTTTTCGCACTTGTGTTGGTGCAGGAAACCACTTTTGCACTTGTATTAGTCTGGAAAAACCACTTTTCACACTTGTGTTAATGTTGAAAAACCACTTTTCGCACTTGTGTTAGTGTTGAAAAACCACTTTTCGCACTTGTGTTAGTGTTGAAAAACCACTTTTCGCACTTGTGTTCGTGTTGAAAAACCACTTTTCGCACTTGTGTTAGTGTTGAAAAACCACTTTTCGCACTTGTGTTGGTGCAGGAAACCACTTTTGCACTTGTATTAGTGTGGTAAAAACCACTTTTCGCACTTGTGTTAGTGTTGAAAAACCACTTTTCGCACTTGTGTTGGTGCAGGAAACCACTTTTGCACTTGTATTAGTGTGGCAAAACCACTTTTCGCACATGTGTTAGTGTTGAAAAACCACTTTTCGCACTTGTGTTAGTGTTGAAAAACCACTTTTCGCACTTGTGTTGGTGCAGGCAACCACTTTTGCACTTGTATTAGTGTGGAAAAACCACTTTTCACACTTGTGTTAGTGTTGAAAAACCACTTTTCGCACTTGTGTTAGTGTTGAAAAACCACTTTTCGCACTTGTGTTGGTGCAGGAAACCACTTTTGCACTTGTATTAGTGTGGAAAAAACACTTGTTGCACTTGTGATAATGTTGAAAAACCACTTTTCGCACTTGTGTTAGTGTTGAAAAACCACTTTTCGTACTTGTGTTAGTGTTGAAAAACCACTTTTCGCACTTGTATTAGTGTGCAAAAACCACTTTTCGCACTTGTGTTAGTGTTGAAAAACCACTTTTCGCACTTGTGTTAGTGTTGAAAAACCACTTTTCGCACTTGTGTTGGTGCAGGAAACCACTTTTGCACTTGTATTAGTGTGGCAAAACCACTTTTCGCACATGTGTTAGTGTTGAAAAACCACTTTTCGCACTTGTGTTAGTGTTGAAAAACCACTTTTCGCACTTGTGTTGGTGCAGGCAACCACTTTTGCACTTGTATTAGTGTGGAAAAACCACTTTTCACACTTGTGTTAGTGTTGAAAAGCCACTTTTCGCACTTGTGTTAGTGTTGAAAAACCACTTTTCGCACTTGTGTTGGTGCAGGAAACCACTTTTGCACTTGTATTAGTGTGGAAAAAACACTTGTTGCACTTGTGATAATGTTGAAAAACCACTTTTCGCACTTGTGTTAGTGTTGAAAAACCACTTTTCGTACTTGTGTTAGTGTTGAAAAACCACTTTTCGCACTTGTATTAGTGTGCAAAAACCACTTTTCGCACTTGTGTTAGTGTTGAAAAACCACTTTTCGCACTTGTGTTAGTGTTGAAAAACCACTTTTCGCACTTGTGTATGTGTTGAAAAACCACTTTTCGCACTTGTGTTGGTGCAGGAAACCACTTTTGCACTTGTATTAGTGTGGAAAAAACACTTTTTGCACTTGTGTTCATGTTGAAAAACCACTTTTCGCACTTGTGTTGGTGCAGGAAACCACTTTTGCACTTGTATTAGTGTGGAAAAACCACTTTTCGCACTTGTGTTAGTGTTGAAAAACCACTTTTCGCACTTGTGTTAGTGTTGAAAAACCACTTTTCGCACTTGTATTAGTGTGGAAAAAACACTTTTCGCACTTGTGTTAGTGTTGAAAAACCACTTTTTGCACTTGTGTTCATGTTGAAAAACCACTTTTCGCACTTGTGTTTGTGCAGGAAACCACTTTTGCACTTGTATTACTGTGGAAAAACCACTTTTCGCACTTGTGTTAGTGTTGAAAAACCACTTTTCGCACTTGTGTTAATGTTGAAAAACCACTTTTCGCACTTGTGTTGGTGCAGGAAACCACTTTTGCACTTGTATTAGTGTGGAAAACCACTTTTTGCACTTGTGTTAGTGTTGAAAAACCACTTTTTGCACTTGTGTTAGTGTTGAAAAACCACTTTTCGCACGTGTGTTGGTGCAGGAAACCACTTTTGCACTTGTATTAGAGTGGAAAAAACACTTTTTGCACTTGTGATAGTGTTGAAAAACCACTTTTCTCACTTGTGTTAGTGTTGAAAAACCACTTTTCGTACTTGTGTTAGTGTTGAAAAACCACTTTTCGCACTTGTGTTGGTGCAGGAAACCACTTTTGCACTTGTATTAGTGTGGAAAAACCACTTTTCGCACTTGTGTTAGTGTTGAAAAACCACTTTTCGCACTTGTGTTAGTGTTGAAAAACCACTTTTCGCACTTGTGTTGGTGCAGGAAACCACTTTTGCACTTGTATTAGTGTGGAAAAACCACTTTTCGCACTTGTGTTGGTGTTGAAAAACCACTTTTCGCACTTGTGTTGGTGCAGGAAACCACTTTTGCACTTGTATTAGTGTGGAAAAACCACTTTTTGCACTTGTATTAGTGTGGAAAAACCACTTTTTGCACTTGTGTTAGTGTTGAAAAACCACTTTTCGCACTTGTGTTAGTGTTGAAAAACCACTTTTCGCACTTGTGTTGGTGCAGGAAACCACTTTTGCACTTGTATTAGTGTGGAAAAGACACTTTTTGCACTTGTGATAGTGTTGAAAAACCACTTTTCGCACTTGTGTTAGTGTTGAAAAACCACTTTTCGCACTTGTGTTGGTGCAGGAAACCACTTTTGCACTTGTATTAGTGTGGAAAAAACACTTTTCGCACTTGTGTTAGTGTTGAAAAACCATTTTTCGCACTTGTGTTAGTGTTGGAAAACCACTTTTCGCGCTTGTGTTAGTGTTGAAAAACCACTTTTCGCACTAGTGTTGGTGCAGGAAACCACTTTTGCACTTGTATTAGTGTGGAAAAACCACTTTTCGCACTTGTGTTAGTGTTGAAAAACCACTTTTCGCACTTCTGTTAGTGTTGAAAAACCACTTTTCGCACTTGTGTTGGTGCAGGAAACCACTTTTGCACTTGTATTAGTGTGGAAAAAACACTTTTTGCACTTGTGATAGTGTTGAAAAACCACTTTTCGCACGTGTGTTAGTGTTGAAAAACTTCTTTTCGCACTTGTGTTGGTGCAGGAAACCACTTTTGCACTTGTATTAGTGTGGAATAACCACTTTGCGCACTTGTGTTAGTGTTGAAAAACCACTTTTCGCACTTGTGTTAATGTTGAAAAACCACTTTTCGCACTTGTGTTGGTGCAGGAAACCACTTTTGCACTTGTATTAGTGTGGAAAACCACTTTTTGCACTTGTGTTAGTGTTGAAAAACCACTTTTCGCACTTGTGTTAGTGTTGAAAAACCACTTTTCGCACGTGTGTTGGTGCAGGAAACCACTTTTGCACTTGTATTAGAGTGGAAAAAACACTTTTTGCACTTGTGATAGTGTTGAAAAACCACTTTTCTCACTTGTGTTAGTGTTGAAAAACCACTTTTTGCACTTGTGTTAGTGTTGAAAAACCACTTTTCGCACTTGTGTTGGTGCAGGAAACCACTTTTGCACTTGTATTAGTGTGGAAAAACCACTTTTCGCACTTGTGTTAGTGTTGAAAAACCACTTTTCGCACTTGTGTTAGTGTTGAAAAACCACTTTTCGCACTTGTGTTGGTGCAGGAAACCACTTTTGCACTTGTATTAGTGTGGAAAAACCACTTTTAGCACTTGTGTTGGTGTTGAAAAACCACTTTTTGCACTTGTGTTAGTGTTGAAAAACAACTTTTCGCACTTGTGTTGGTGCAGGAAACCACTTTTGCACTTGTATTAGTGTGGAAAAAACACTTTTTGCACTTGTGATAGTGTTGAAAAACCACTTTTCGCACTTGTGTTAGTGTTGAAAAACCACTTTTCGCAATTGTGTTGGTGCAGGAAACCACTTTTGCACTTGTATTAGTGTGGAAAAAACACTTTTCGCAATTGTGTTAGTGTTGAAAAACCACTTTTCGCACTTGTGTTAGTGTTGAAAAATCACTTTTCACACTTGTGTTGGTGCAGGAAACCACTTTTGCACTTGTATTAGTGTGGAAAAAACACTTTTCACACTTGTGTTTGTGTTGAAAAACCACTTTTCGCACTTGTGTTAGTGTTGAAAAACCACTTTTCGCACTTGTGTTAGTGTTGAAAAACGACTTTTCGCACTTGTGTTGGTGCAGGAAACCACTTTTGCACTTGTATTAGTGTGGAAAAACCACTTTTCGCACTTGTGTTAGTGTTGAAAAACCACTTTTCACACTTGTGTTAGTGTTGAAAAACCACTTTTCGCACTTGTGTTGGTGCAGGAAACCACTTTTGCACTTGTATTAGTGTGGAAAAAACACTTTTCGCACTTGTGTTAGTGTTGAAAAACCACTTTTCGCACTTGTATTAGTGTTGAAAAACCACTTTTCGCACTTGTGTTGGTGCAGGAAACCACTTTTGCACTTGTATTAGTGTGGAAAAAACACTTTTCGCACTTGTGTTAGTGTTGAAAAACCACTTTTCGCACTTGTGTTAGTGTTGAAAAACCACTTTTCACACTTGTGTTGGTGCAGGAAACCACTTTTGCACTTGTATTAGTGTGGAAAAACCACTTTTCGCACTTGTGTTAGTGTTGAAAAACCACTTTTTGCACTTGTGTTAGTGTTGAAAAACCACTTTTCGCACTTGTGTTGGTGCAGGAAACCACTTTTGCACTTGTATTAGTGTGGAAAAAACACTTTTTGCACTTGTGATAGTGTTGAAAAACCACTTTTCGCACTTGCTGTTATTGTTGAAAAACCACTTTTCGCACTTGTGTTAGTGTTGAAAAACCACTTTTCGCACTTGTGTTGGTGCAGGAAACCACTTTTGCACTTGTATTAGTGTGGAAAAAACACTTTTCGCACTTGTGTTAGTGTTGAAAAACCACTTTTCGCACTTGTGTTAGTGTTGGAAAACCACTTTTGGCACTTGTGTTAGTGTTGAAAAACCACTTTTCGCACTTGTGTTGGTGCAGGAAACCACTTTTGCACTTGTATTAGTCTGGAAAAACCACTTTTCGCACTTGTGTTAGTGTTGAAAAACCACTTTTCGCACTTGTGTTAGTGTTGAAAAACCACTTTTCGCACTTGTGTTGGTGCACAAAACCACTTTTGCACTTGTATTAGTGTGGAAAAAACACTTTTTGCACTTGTGATAGTGTTGAAAAACCACTTTTTGCACGTGTGTTAGTGTTGAAAAACCACTTTTCGCACTTGTGTTGGTGCAGGAAACCACTTTTGCACTTGTATTTGTGTGGAATAACCACTTTTCGCACTTGTGTTAGTGTTGAAAAACCACTTTTCGCACTTGTGTTGGTGCAGGAAACCACTTTTGCACTTGTATTAGTGTGGAAAAACCACTTTTCGCACTTGTGTTAGTGTTGAAAAACCACTTTTCGCACTTGTGTCAGTGTTGAAAAACCACTTTTCGCACTTGTGTTAGTGTTGAAAAACCACTTTTCGCACTTGTGTTAGTGTTGAAAAACCACTTTTCGCACTTGTGTTCGTGTTGAAAAACCACTTTTCGCACTTGTGTTAGTGTTGAAAAACCACTTTTCACACTTGTGTTGGTGCAGGAAACCACTTTTGCACTTGTATTAGTGTGGCAAAACCACTTTTCGCACATGTGTTAGTGTTGAAAAACCACTTTTCGCACTTGTGTTAGTGTTGAAAAACCACTTTTCGCACGTGTGTTGGTGCAGGAAACCACTTTTGCACTTGTATTAGAGTGGAAAAAACACTTTTTGCACTTGTGATAGTGTTGAAAAACCACTTTTCTCACTTGTGTTAGTGTTGAAAAACCACTTTTCGCACTTGTGTTAGTGTTGAAAAACCACTTTTCGCACTTGTGTTGGTGCAGGAAACCACTTTTGCACTTGTATTAGTGTGGAAAAACCACTTTTCGCACTTGTGTTAGTGTTGAAAAACCACTTTTCGCACTTGTGTTAGTGTTGAAAAACCACTTTTCGCACTTGTGTTGGTGCAGGAAACCACTTTTGCACTTGTATTAGTGTGGAAAAACCACTTTTCGCACTTGTGTTGGTGTTGAAAAACCACTTTTCGCACTTGTGTTAGTGTTGAAAAACTACTTTTCGCACTTGTGTTGGTGCAGGAAACCACTTTTGCACTTGTATTAGTGTGGAAAAAACACTTTTTGCACTTGTGATAGTGTTGAAAAACCACTTTTCGCACTTGTGTTAGTGTTGAAAAACCACTTTTCGCACTTGTGTTGGTGCAGGAAACCACTTTTGCACTTGTATTAGTGTGGAAAAACCACTTTTCACAATTGTGTTAGTGTTGAAAAACCACTTTTCGCACTTGTGTTAGTGTTGAAAAACCACTTTTCGCACTTGTGTTAGTGTTGAAAAACCACTTTTCGCACTTGTGTTGGTGCAGGAAACCACTTTTGCACTTGTATTAGTGTGGAAAAAACACTTTTCACACTTGTGTTTGTGTTGAAAAACCACTTTTCGCACTTGTGTTAGTGTTGAAAAACCACTTTTTGCACTTGTGTTAGTGTTGAAAAACCACTTTTCGCACTTGTGTTGGTGCAGGAAACCACTTTTGCACTTGTATTAGTGTGGAAAAAACACTTTTTGCACTTGTGATAGTGTTGAAAAACCACTTTTCGCACTTGCTGTTATTGTTGAAAAACCACTTTTCGCACTTGTGTTAGTGTTGAAAAACCACTTTTCGCACTTGTGTTGGTGCAGGAAACCACTTTTGCACTTGTATTAGTGTGGAAAAAACACTTTTCGCACTTGTGTTAGTGTTGAAAAACCACTTTTCGCACTTGTGTTAGTGTTGGAAAACCACTTTTGGCACTTGTGTTAGTGTTGAAAAACCACTTTTCGCACTTGTGTTGGTGCAGGAAACCACTTTTGCACTTGTATTATTCTGGAAAAACCACTTTTCGCACTTGTGTTAGTGTTGAAAAACCACTTTTCGCACTTGTGTTAGTGTTGAAAAACCACTTTTCGCACTTGTGTTGGTGCACAAAACCACTTTTGCACTTGTATTAGTGTGGAAAAAACACTTTTTGCACTTGTGATAGTGTTGAAAAACCACTTTTCGCACGTGTGTTAGTGTTGAAAAACCACTTTTCGCACTTGTGTTGGTGCAGGAAACCACTTTTGCACTTGTATTTGTGTGGAATAACCACTTTTCGCACTTGTGTTAGTGTTGAAAAACCACTTTTCGCACTTGTGTTGGTGCAGGAAACCACTTTTGCACTTGTATTAGTGTGGAAAAACCACTTTTCGCACTTGTGTTAGTGTTGAAAAACCACTTTTCGCACTTGTGTCAGTGTTGAAAAACCACTTTTCGCACTTGTGTTAGTGTTGAAAAACCACTTTTCGCACTTGTGTTAGTGTTGAAAAACCACTTTTCGCACTTGTGTTCGTGTTGAAAAACCACTTTTCGCACTTGTGTTAGTGTTGAAAAACCACTTTTCACACTTGTGTTGGTGCAGGAAACCACTTTTGCACTTGTATTAGTGTGGTAAAAACCACTTTTCGCACTTGTGTTAGTGTTGAAAAACCACTTTTCGCACTTGTGTTGGTGCAGGAAACCACTTTTGCACTTGTATTAGTGTGGCAAAACCACTTTTCGCACATGTGTTAGTGTTGAAAAACCACTTTTCGCACTTGTGTTAGTGTTGAAAAACCACTTTTCGCACTTGTGTTGGTGCAGGCAACCACTTTTGCACTTGTATTAGTGTGGAAAAACCACTTTTCACACTTGTGTTAGTGTTGAAAAACCACTTTTCGCACTTGTGTTAGTGTTGAAAAACCACTTTTCGCACTTGTGTTGGTGCAGGAAACCACTTTTGCACTTGTATTAGTGTGGAAAAAACACTTTTTGCACTTCTGATAATGTTGAAAAACCACTTTTCGCACTTGTGTTAGTGTTGAAAAACCACTTTTCGTACTTGTGTTAGTGTTGAAAAACCACTTTTCGCACTTGTATTAGTGTGCAAAAACCACTTTTCGCACTTGTGTTAGTGTTGAAAAACCACTTTTCGCACTTGTGTTAGTGTTGAAAAACCACTTTTCGCACTTGTGTTTGTGTTGAAAAACCACTTTTCGCACTTGTGTTGGTGCAGGAAACCACTTTTGCACTTGTATTAGTGTGGAAAAAACACTTTTCGCACTTGTGTTCATGTTGAAAAACCACTTTTCGCACTTGTGTTGGTGCATGAAACCACTTTTGCACTTGTATTAGTGTGGAAAAACCACTTTTCGCACTTGTGTTAGTGTTGAAAAACCACTTTTCGCACTTGTGTTAGTGTAGAAAAACCACTTTTCGCACTTGTATTAGTGTGGAAAAAACACTTTTTGCACTTGTATTAGTGTGGAAAAAACACTTTTCGCACTTGTGTTCATGTTGAAAAACCACTTTTCGCACTTGTGTTGGTGCAGGAAACCACTTTTGCACTTGTATTAGTGTGGAAAAACCACTTTTCGCACTTGTGTTAGTGTTGAAAAACCACTTTTCGCACTTGTGTTAGTGTTGAAAAACCACTTTTCGCACTTGTATTAGTGTGGAAAAAACACTTTTCGCACTTGTGTTAGTGTTGAAAAACCACTTTTTGCACTTGTGTTCATGTTGAAAAACCACTTTTCGCACTTGTGTTTGTGCAGGAAACCACTTTTGCACTTGTATTACTGTGGAAAAACCACTTTTCGCACTCGTGTTAGTGTTGAAAAACCACTTTTCGCACTTGTGTTAATGTTGAAAAACCACTTTTCGCACTTGTGTTGGTGCAGGAAACCACTTTTGCACTTGTATTAGTGTGGAAAACCACTTTTTGCACTTGTGTTAGTAGTAGTGTAATAATGTTGCTTCTGGGACACCTCCGTTTAACATGGGAAATCCCTATCTAATGTCATTTACCCCCTTGTCTTTTTCAAAAATCATAAACACCTCTATTTCTCCCACCCTCATCTTTATGAACCTTTTGTCTGTAGTACCTATCCTTAATGTTGTTCATTAGACCACTCAAACACTACAAATATTTGTTTTCTCTTATAGACCTATCATCCTTCTTCTACATATCATCTGGCAGATTAATCTTTGACCCATTCACTTCCATATTGACCCTAAAGACCTCTATTTCTCTCACCCTGTTCTTTACGAACCTTCATACCTTTTGACATGTTATCCTTATTCATTAGACCACTTAAACACCTGTGATCCTTCTGACCTTATGGACCTTTTAACCTTTTACTCTTAATATCATCTGGTGAATATAACCCACTCAAACAACGACCCTACAAATATTTGTTTATGCGTGGGAAATAATTTAATTCTCCTACAACTCTCTTCACCATCTAATATATTAACAAAAAATATGTTTGAGTTTGGTTCTTTATTAAGATATTTTAACTGAGCTAAGATAAAATGGTAAACCTCCCTCAATGTTCTTGCTTGAGCGCCTCCAGTGCCACATACCATTTTTAAATTAAAGTATATATTTTCCTGACAACCATCAAAGTTTTCCGTCCACTCAAAAATATTTCCATCTTTTTTACCCAATTCACCGGTATTTAAATTAATTCTCTTATTTGTTTTGTGAACTTTTTTACCAGTTGCCTTTTCAATTATACCTATTTGATATTTTTCACATTCATTATGTTTTCCATTTATATACCAAGGTTGATTACACCTCCACTCTTTAGTCTGGTTGATACTTGGTTCTATCATTTATATGATAGTAAAAAAGGCGGCGGTAGCCCGTTAAAATCCCCAACCCCCCCCTTTTTAACTTATCACTTATATATATCTTATCACTTATATATATCTTATCACTTATGTATATCTTATCACTTATATATATCTTATCACTTATATATATATCTTATCACTTATATACTTATATAACCATAAGGGAGACTATCAATTCCATTTTCTAAAATAAACCTCTTATCATCAAAAGCCCCCAATGCTTTCTTATTTATCTCTTCTGAATATAATTGATGTTTATAACTTCTTATTCCATTAATCTTTCTAAACTCTTCTTTCTTTGTTGTTAAACAGTTATAATAATCCTTAAAGTTTATTGTTTCTTTAATAACATTTTTCTTTACACCTTTTAACTTCTTATCAGTCTTTTCAACGTTATTCACAATGTATTTATAAGCATAAGCCTTTGACCTCAATCCCACAAATTCACTCATAACATTTCCTCCTAATTCATCCTTGAACTTTCCAATCACCTTTTTATTTTTAGAAGAGAACAACTCACTCTCTGGACTGTAATTACTCGTGTCATAGATATTAATGTCTCTTTTCATGTCTGAATAAACATCGTTGGTATTAATTTTCAAAATAAAACTATCTGTATCCATATAAAGTAGATTAACATCATTTTGATATTTCTTCCTCAAGTTATTATAAAAGTAATCATACATTAATGACTTTGATAAATCAAGAATTGTTGTTCCAATATAAATAGGTTTGTTCATTTCAATACTCTCTTTAATCAAATGGATCGCACAAAAGTTCTCAGTAAAGACCTCAGCTCGAGTAAAACTCGGTCTATTAATTAATTTTGATGCTTGTTCCCAAGATGTTGATAGTCTGATATTTTGTCTTTTCCTCACATTCTCCATAGTCTTACCAAAGACCGCATTATTCATCAATTTATAAAAGTCTTTCTCAAAATCTGTTTTTGACTCTGTTCTTCTTTGTGTATTAAAATCAATGTACCCCTTTAACCAATGACTTTGATTGAACTTTAGAACCCTATGGATCTTCTCTACTCTTAGACCTTTTGATAAATATTGTCGCAAATTTCTTTGGTGTAGAACATAATTTTTCTTGTTATATAATGTAGTAAGTAATTTTTCTGTTGATTCACCTATATCAAACGATCGTTGATAATCACTCAACCATTCTTTCTTTGGACTTGCTTTCTCACAAGCAAATGGGAGATCTTTGTGTAGGTTATGGAGTTCCTCTGGATATTTTAAATCAATTTCAAAATAATAACCAACTTTTTCTTCATCCAATTCTTTTTGTGTAGAGATACATACATCTTGTAAAACGTTTTTGTAGTCTTTTTCCTTTACCCATCTAAGTTTTCCATAAGGAAGAGCCTGAGACATTGCCCAGCCATACAGGTTGTTCGCGTCATAGTACATCAAGTAAGAACTCTCTTTCGTTGGATCATAATTTGGAAGATATTTGTTATTTGCTTTTGCGTATCTACTCGAGCAGACTTGTGAAATTCCACCTCTTTTTGCCTTTTCAATCATCAAAAGCATATCAACATCGGTTATCAAATCCAAATCTTGTTTTGTCATTTTCAACATCGCACTCCAGGCCAATCCAGGTGCTGTGTAGTAGTGAGCAGGATCCAATCCATATCCAGTGCGACAAACAGATCTAAAGGCTTCAAATACATCGGCCAATAAAAGCACATCAGTTTTGAGATACAAATCGTGATACTCGCCAAGATTCTTGATGTTATATTTTTCCCAAACATTTTGTGCGTGTACATAATCTTTATCAGATATATGACTATTATTTAATTTGTTATAGAAATTTTCTTTTGAAGGAAGTTGTGTTTCATTGAATCTCTCAAATGAGTCCATATAGTCATAGGGGTAAATTCCCTTTTGTGTTAGAAAATCTTTATCTAAAAAATACTCTGAAAGACATGGAAACTCTTTTAGATTTTGAACCAAGTTAACCAATGGACTTGCCATGAATTTAAATGTATCAAGAAATCTGATATGAGTAATAGGAGATGTGTGAATTGTTTTTGTGAATGAAATGTATTTCTGATCCGTGTTTGGAATTGCTGAGATACTTCCAGAAGTCTTTGAGAGTTCCTTGATAAATAGATGTGTATCATAATGAGCGTTGTTATGAAGAAAGACAGGAATGAAAGAGGGGAGTTGATAATTAATATTACAACTTTGATGAGCCGGACCTCTATATTTACCAGTGAGATGACAATGGTCTCTAACCTTTAGACCTTTACCAATTTTCTCCTCACAAATATGACAGACATTGTTTTTTATAAATTCCCTTTTTTCTTTACTTGTTAAGGACATTGGTTTATTGGTTTCTCTCATTATCTTGGTTAATCCAACACAGTCTTTTTCTAGTCGTTTCACAAACTCCTCTGGGGTATTTGAGCCTCTATACATCTCTAACTTGTTATATTTATCACCAACGGATGATTTGATATAATAACAAAAACCACAAGGAGTATGTTTTTGATATTTATTTGTGTATGATTCTTTTGGATCTTGAGAAGCAGTATCAATTTTTTCTAAAATACTTTCAAAATCAGCATATATAACAAATGGATGTTTGATCTTTTTATTTTCATCTTTGAATGTGATCTTTGAGCCTTCTTTAGGCATATTGATTACCGTTGATTTATGTTCGCCACAATAATTTGAATGTTTATCTAATCTTTCTTGTGAATTGAAGAAGTTAAGACAACGCAAACAAATATATATTTTATTTGTTCTCTTACAGACTTGTGGTTTTATTAATTTAGCAATATCTTTGATGTATGTATAATGTGAATTTTCGTCTGAATTAAAATATAGAAGATTAATATGAGTTTGTTTACAATTGTCAGAAAGCTTTAAAACCTGAATGTTGTTTGTTTCTGTTAGACCATAAACATTAACTGATAAATTATTCATCTTTTCAAATTTAGGAATATCATTTAAAGTCATCGGAAACTTTAGATCTTTCGTATTTAATGTATTCTCATATTTTTTATAATGAGATACTCTTTCATCATGAAAATGTGGAGGATGTAAGTGTGCTAAAATAGACCAGAGAAAACATTTATTGTCTTTATTTTTGATATTGATAACTGCTTTTCTATTTTTGATAACACTGGGTAAATCAATGTAAGAAGAAGCTTTTAGAGGATCTGATTTAAGAATATGAATGTCTATGTAAATAATTTTTCCTATATTGAATCCACTTCCTACGATTGAATTATCCACATCTTGCTCTTGTTTAATAAGTTCATCATAGACTCCTGATGTTTTAAAATCTTGATATGAAGATATAAAGTGTGGCTCAGTTCTCATGTATGGTGCATCTATAACTCCTTCATCCTTTGTCATTTCTAATTTTACTCCCATATAAAATTTAAGTGGTTTCATTTCCTTTAGTGTTTTTTCAATCAACGTTTGAACAGCAGGTTTAACTATTTCTACAGCATCAACTATAGACTCTGGTTCAGGAGGTTTGAAGTTAAAGACTCTTATTTTAATATGTCCTTTGAATGCTCCATCAGAGTTTTTAGTTGTGATAAAATTTGATAAATGTAGATTTGTTTTAAGATGTATTTTGAAGCCTTTCTTGAGGATATTTTTATTACATGTAGAACAGTGTTTTGTTTCAGGTGGAAGAGGGGAAAGTTTGTTTAAAATGTTGTATGTATGTTTTGCGGTGAGAATATGTTGTTTATAATATTTTACTTCCTTCTCGCAAGTATCACAATAAACCATATTTATAGCGTGAGAAAACGTGGTGTTTTATATATATCACTGTGCTTAAAATAAAACACTTTTGAGCTTTACAGCTCCGTTTTATATATATCGCTGTGCTTAAACTAAAACACTTTTTCACTCAGAATCATCTAAGTCATAACTATCACATGAATACTCAGAATCATACTCAGAGTCATCAATAAAGCTACTCTCATAACTATCATTTGAGCACAAACTATTAGTATCATAACTATCATCACCATCGTCCAAGTTCAATGAAATACTATCATCACTATCGTCCGAGTTCAATGAAATAGTAAAATCTTCACTGCTGTATTGACTCATATTTAATTAGCAAGAAAAATATTCCCATCAATATCTATATACTTTCTTTCATTAACAGATTCAATCTCTACAATTTTTATATCAAAAGTTATCTTTAAATAATCTCTAACTATCATAGAACGAAATGACATTTCACCAGAAATATTAACATCATTCATTTTACTTAGATCTACACCCTTTGGATTATTAAAGAAAATACAAATGTCTCCTCTAGAATTATTAATGGTCTTATCATTCTTTTTCAAAGTATCGTGGTCAATCACTTTTTCAAGCTTTGAATAAATTGCCAGGAGTAGAGGAGAAACTTTTGTTAGATTTACTTTAATGGATGTCTTTCCAGGTATAGTTAGAGCTCTTCCTTTAAATGAAATAGAGGGGCTCATGTTATTTTCCATAACTGGTTTTACCCAAAAATTTCCATATTTATCTTTGTTCAATTTAACATCTTTGACATATTTTTCTATATCTTCCACCGAAGTAGAGATTGATTGAAATTTGTCTTTTGTGCTTTGAAACATTGTATTTATTAATGAATAAACTTGCGTTTAGTTTAAGTAAAAATTTACCACATAAATATGATAAGTTCTGAAGGATATTTAGAATTTCCAGACTCTCCATATGATAAATTAGAGAATTGTCCGGCTTGTGATAGAGTGGGGCTTAATGATGAGGATTCATATAAACAATGTTTATTCTGTGATTATATTCTAATTAATGATAATAAGAAATATAAAAAAACATATAACTCTTTTAAATTAGAACCAAAAATGAATTACTTTACAAGATTAATAAGAGAGATGAATGTTAAGCATTATGGTGATAATACACCATTTCTTACAAGGAAAGAGACTCCTTGTATTGAGGAAATGTATAAGGGTTTAATGATATTTATTATTCAAAATAATTTTAATGGAAATGTTAATACAAGATACTACATAAATAAAATAATGAATTATTTTGAAATTAAACCCGAACTCAGGATAAAATATAGAGTTTCTAAAATAGCTCAAAAAAAGTTGGATGACTTGTTTTCCAAATATATAAATGAATGATTTTTTACCCGTTTGGGAAAATAAGATAAAATTTAATAACCATAAAAACATTCCAAATTCATTGAGATGTCTAATAGTTGGTTCAAGCGGATGTGGAAAAACCTGTTTACTTTTAAAGATGCTCCTTGGTTCTAATTTTTTAGATTATGATAATTTAATAATTTTTACAAAGTCAAGTTTTCAACCCGAGTATCAACTACTCTCACAGGGTTTTAATGCAGGTCTTAAAAAGGAAGACATTATCGGTTTATTTAAACTTCAAAACAAACTGAATGATTATAATATTGAAGATATAATACAATTATTTTGTGATACACAGAAATCAAAATCGAAACCCATAACTTGTATTCTCAGTGATAATACGGATGATATACCTTCACCTCAAGATTTAGATAAATCAAAAAAGAACCTCGTCATCTTTGATGATTGTGTTAATGAGAGAAACCAAACAGTAATGGATAGCTACTATACAAGAGGGAGACATTCTTCTTGTAATTGTATATATCTTAGTCAATCATATTTTCAACTCCCTCGACGCTCAATAAGAAACAATGCCAATACTTTTATTTTATTTAAGTTAAATTCAATAGATGTAAATAATTTTTGGAGAGATAATTGCTCTACGTTATGTAGTAAAAAAGAATTTGAAAATTATATGAAACACACGATTGGAAAATATAAATATATTGTTGTGAAACAAGATGAGATACTACATGATATTTTTCAATAAATAAATACAGAAAATGAATACCGAAGAAAGAGAAAGAAAGTTTAAGGAACATCAACAATTAGTTTCAAAAGTTGTTAAACAACAGGAAGAGATAAAGAAGAAACGGAGACAGAAACTAACTGGTGAAGAAGCCTTTGAAAGAAAACAAGAGAAATTCTTTAAACCACTTTTGAAAGCTCAACACTCACCTACAGTTCCCACGGTAGAATTTACTCCGAAAAAACTTCAAATGCTCAAAGATTTTAGTCAGATAACAAAACAAGAACTTGGTGAATTAGAATATGATGACGAGGGATTATTTCGGAAACTTGAGCAGGTAAATCAACCCCCTAATTATGTTGTGGAAGCTCTTCAAAACAATGAATATTCGGCGGGTTCAAAAACCAGAGCAGGTCTCATTCCAACAGAAGAACCAGCAGTGTTTCATCTTGTGGAAGAAAAGGTATTGATATTTAATGATGAATTGATGTTCTTGAGTTCTACTCAACCAAATGTTAAATTAACTCCAAGATTAATGTTTCTTCTAACAAACCCCGGATTCAGCGGTTCAAAATATTTTGAGGAACCACTTGATATGGAAAGAGAGGAAGATAGGGTATATATTGAGTTGTTAAATGCACTTGATTATGGAGTTTCTGTTGCTGGTAAAAGTAAGAAGAATGAGAAGGAGAAACATATTATTGATGCTTTAAGTAAACTTGGTTCAGGTGTTAGTTTTCTTCCAAATGACCCATCACAATTAGTTAATAGGCTATTATTGTTGTTAGGTAGTAAGAAGGCTGGAAACAACAATTGTTTTAATGAATCCTCAGCCATTTTAGATCAGTTGATGAACATGAAAATAATTAATAAATGTCAATACAAAGATATTTTATTAGATATTAAATAAGATGAGAAGCACAATTCTTAGTTTTAATTTCACAACGAGCGATTACACAGCTTCATTCCCTTACCCACTACAACTTGACCCCCTTACCTCATATGAGGCATCTTTGTTGTCAATGGAAACTTACAATACCCTTTTTAATATCACAGAGAAAAACAACAAGTTTAGTTATAATCCAGGAAGTGGATATAAAACTATAACCGTTTCACCTGGAGCTTACGAGATTTCTCAAATATCTTCAGAAGTCTCTCGCCTTATGAAAGAAAAAGGTGATGAACCAAAAAATATTGTAATAGATATTCAAAAACACACTTCAAAATCAACTATTAAACTTAAAAATAATTATAAAGTTGATTTCACGATTGAAAATTCGTTTAGAGAGCTATTGGGTTTCTCTTCAAAAAAGATTGAAAATAACGGGACGTTTTACAGTGATAATGTTATCCAAATATCCTCCGGTATAAATTCAGTATTAATTCATTGTGATTTGATTGACGGTGCTTATAACGATGGAATAAGAACAAATACAATATTTTCATTCAGTGCATACTCAACCCCGATTGGTTATAAATTTAATATGGAACCAAAAAATCTTGTCTATTTACCTGTGTCAGGAAAAACCATATACAGAGTAAATTTTAGGATAACCGACCAAGATAATCGTATGATATCCTTTAATGATGAAATTATATCCATCAGAATTCACCTACGTGAAGTTTTTCAATAAATAAATAATGGTTATTGTGAGAAAACACGAGTTGGGAAAATATAAAATAATTACAGGGGATGGGATGTTCCTTTCACCATACTATAAGGGTGAAGGTATGTTTCTTGGGAGAGGATACTATAAACCAAAGCGACAACGGGGTGTGGGACATCAATTTAGAAATAAAGGAGATGGGATAATTGATACTCTAATGGGTATTGGTTCAACCATCCTTAAACATAAAGACCTAATTGGTTCAACTGCTTCTGCCGTGGGCTCCGTTGCGGGTGCTATAAAGAGTATAAAAGATGCTCAAAAGGAGTCTCATAAATTACAAGCAATCAAAGAAATTAAAAAAGGTAAAACTCAACTATCTTCACAAGAACGACAAAAAATCATTAAAATACTTGGGTCAGGGTTTCAACGATTTTAATACTATATAAATACAAGTATGGAAGCGATTGATAGTATCTATGATTTGGATGATACGATTATCATTTCAAACTCTACTAAAAAGGAAGACTATTTTAAGGTAAATGCTATTACAGGAACAGACTGGAATTCAAACGGAACAAAAAGTTTTGAAATAAATAATCAACAAACTTACTTGAATCTAGCTGATAGTTTCTTGCTGTGTAAATTTAAATTCACTAAGGCTGCGAATAATACTAATGCTACACTCGTAAATGATTTCTTCTGGAAAATGTTTGACAGTGTCCGCCTGTATATTGGAACACAAGAGGTTGAAGCGGTTGATTATGTCTCTGCTACATCTGAAATGATGAAATTTACACTATATTCGTTTAGTGATAGAATGGGTAAGGGAGCTGTTGAAGGTTTTATTCCTGATATGTCAACGGGTACAAACGCAGACCCTGGTTATAGTCAAAGGAAGTCAATGTATAATGATGACGCAAAAGCTGAGAATAGTTTTACCGTAGCAGTACCTCTGAAAGGTATATTTGGATTTTGTGATTATGATAAAGTTTTGTATGGGCTTAAAATTAGATTTCAACTACAAAGGAATGATAATGTAAATAGATTGCTTTTTGGGGTTGAAAATGCTTTTGGAGAAAATAATAAATTTGTTATTAATGATTTGTGTTGGTATATCAGTGAATATACTCCTAATCTTAAAACGGAAGAGATGTTAAATAGAAGACTTAACTCAAAGAAACCGCTAAATGTATCATACCTTAAAAGAAGATGTCAACACGTTAAACTGGAACACACTACCTACACTTGGAATTTGGGTGTTCTTCAAGGAAAGCCACGATACCTCTGGCTCATTTTTAAAAAACCAGATGGAGAGGACGGTACTAATAAGAATAATGCGCTGAGTGATAATGCTAAGGTGAAACAACTTCGGGTTTCTCTTGATGGCACATTTTATCCGCGAGATAGATTGGAAATTGATTGGGAAAAAAATGATTATGCGGAAGCCTACAAGTCCTACCAAAAGGTGTGTGAAAGTAATGGTAATAATGATCCTATTTTGGATATGGTTGCATTTAAAGGTTTATATACAATCTACGCAATTGACCTGAGTTCTCAAAAGGAAACTATAAAGTCTAATCGAGTGGATACTTCTCTATACATTGAAAGAGGGGAGAATGAAGAAGTTGATGCTTATTGTTTGCTTTTGGAGGAAACAGAATTACAGATTAATACAGATAATGGTGTTATGATTAATATCACATAGGTTTTTTCTCATAAATAAATGGTAGGGGTATATGTTAATCAAATCAATCTTAATAAATTAACATCTTGTATTCAAAATCAAAAGCCTTGTATTATTAATGTTAATACAATTCAAAGAAAAGGAGCTGTAAGAATTGATGTTTTACTCACACACACACAAGTAAAAACACTAAATGATGTTGGATCACTTAAAATTAAAATGACGAAACCTATGTTAAAGAAATATTCAATAGACGAGTCAAGAGGAGGATTTCTCCCGTTTCTAATTCCTTTATTTGCTGGTTTAAGTGCGGCGGGAGCATTGACTGGTGGTATTTCAGCAGCGGTAAAAACTGCTAACGAAAGGAAGGCACAACTAAAAGCTCAAAAAGAATTGGAAAGACATAACAAGGAGTTGGAGAAACAAATTAGTGGAAGTGGTGTAATTGTAGATTTTGCTCAAAAACTTGAAAGTCTACCTGATAAAGCTAGATTGTTGGTTGGAGATATGCTTTCCTCTATCGCTCAAGCGGGTGTTAAACTAACTAAACGGGGTAATGGATTGTATCTTTCTCATAAATAAATGGATAAATGGTTTAAACAATTTGGAAAGAATACAACGTCAAATATAGAACTAGCTAAGTATTGTAAAACACTAAAAATTGATAATGTGGTTATTTGTATGAGAGATGAATTAATACATATAAATAAGAATACAAAGAATATTATTATGAATTTAGACACACAGAATGGTTCTCATTGGGTTTGTATTCATAATAGTCAGGATAAATATTATTTTGATAGTTATGGTATGCCACCACCTGTTGAAGTAATACAATTCTTACAGAATGGTGTTTATCAAACATTCCAAGTTCAAGAAATTAATTCTAAATGTTGTGGCCAATTATGTTTATATGTATTATTTCAACTCAACAATAATGAAAATTTTTATGATATCATTTTTTATCTAATATAAATGACCTATGTTGGAAAAGATGGTTCTATCTTTGGAAAATCCTCTCAGGATATTGATTTATCAAATTATTATACAAAGGCACAGGCTGAACGACAAAAATATAGTGTAAGTAAAAATATTAATATGAAGAATACTTATAAATTAATCAATTATCCAAACCCTACAGATGCGAATGACTTAATTAGATTAAGTGATTTATCACAATATATATTTTTAAAGAAAACAGCACGTTTTGTGAAAGAAGTAAAATTTACAACCACAACACCTGGTTATACTGACCATACACCTTTCCTCATTGAATTTAACTACCTGCTTACAATTGAATTTTATAAAGAAGGACATTTAGTTAATATGCGAATTAATAAATGGGGGTATGATATGCCTGATTTAGGGTATAATTGGTCTTTTTCAATAAACATAGAAGACCTACATGATTTAAATCAGTCTCGTAAAGAAGAATATTATCCACTTGGTGAGGATAAGGATTTATGTGGAAGTACAATTAGTAAACAACAAATACGTGATTTTAAGAAAATAAAAATATATGATAGTATAGCGATGGTTCGCATGACAAAGAAGGAAGGTAATGAGATAAGGATAGAAAGCCGAGGAATACAAACCGATTTGGTAGTGGGAAGATGGGGTGGTATTACCTGTCATAATATTAATCTCACATATATTTCTGATACATAAATGGCAGGAAGAAGACTACAAGAGAATTATAATTTTTGTATTCAAGGATACCTACAAGAAAAGGGTGCTCGGTATTACATACCTTATGATTTGGAGCATATACATGGGAATTTTGTCATAAAAAACTGGCCTTATACTGATATTGTTAAACCCACAAATAGAGACTTGTTTAAAATATTAAATAAAAATGAACTTCTCAAAGTTATGAAATATAAAACTCTTTTAGAAATCGTCAACAAATCTTATTGGTATCCTATTATGAGAAAAATAATTATAGATACAAGAATATCTCAAAATCCAGATGAGTATATGTATAATATTCTTTGGGGTTCAAACTCAAGGGTAGCAAGGGATGAGGAAGGAGTTGAAGAAGAGAAGGAGGAAAGAGAGAAAAAGGAGAAGGAGGAAAGGGAGAGGGAGGAGAAGGAGGAGAGGGAGAAAAAGGAGGAGAAGGAGGAGAGGGAGAAAAATGAGAAGGAGGAAAGGGAGAAAAGGGAGAAGGAGGAAAGGGAGAAAAGGGAGAAAAAGGAGAAGGAGGAGAGGGAGAAAATGGAGGAGGAGGAGAGGGAGCAAAGAGAGAGGGAGGAAAAATATAAAAAGATGGAAATCACTGAGATTCATAAAAGATTGAGTGTATTAAAGCAAATAAATCAATCTCAACGCACCGAAGAGGAAATTAAAGAATTAACAACTCTTACGAAGATAATGGTTTCAAAAATAAGAACGTCAATGTCTTCAATTTCAGAGATTTAAACGAGAAAGTGGTGAAGAAGAAGAAGAAGAAGAAGGAAAAGATTATGTGATTGATGATGTTGGTGTCATTGACTTTAGTTAGTTTTTATTTGTAAATAAATGGAGGAGAGAGTGAAGGCATTCCTTAGGATTCTTTATGTTTTAAAAATAAAGATTGAAATGTATATGTTGAAAACCAAAAAGGTTTTGATACTCTGTCGGAATTTTTCTGATAAATAAATATGAGTTATTGTCTCAAATGTAAAAAGAAAACTAAATCTAAAAATATCTCTTATGTTAAAGCTAAAAATAATAGAGTTTATCAAAAAGGAATATGTCAAGTATGTGGCTCTAAAAAGTGCCAATTCATCTCTCCTAAAAGAGGAGGAGACATACAAAAGTTTCTGTCAGGAAGTAAATTTACAACAACTGGAATTCCAGGGGAATTACACCTTCCAGGGTATTCTTTCTGTGGTCCAGGAACAAACTTGGATAAAAGATTAGATGAGGCTGACAATCCTAAACCTTGGTCTAAACCTACAAATAGGGTTGACGAAGTGTGTATGAAGCATGATATTGCTTATGGGAAAACCACTACGTTGACTGAAAAACATAAAGCCGACAGCGAAATGTTGTATAATTTGTCTTTGATACAAAATCCAACGTTGAGAGAGAAAGTTGATAGGTTTATTGTGAGAAATTTGATAAATGCTAAATTGAAACTTGGTCTTGGTTATTCCTCAAAAAACTATTAGGCTCTAATGATGCCATCAAGACTGAGGAGCTTTTGGCTGAAGAATTACACAAACCTATAATCACAAAGTTTAAAAGAAGGAAGGTTTATTCTAAATACACTGACCACATATGGTCCGCTGATTTAATTGAATTGAATAATGACAGGGGATACAGGTATGCTTTAACCGTTATTGATTTGAGGAGTAGATTTGCCTGGGTTGTCCCTTTAAAAAATAAAAGGGGTGATACTTTAATGTTAGCCTTTAAGCTAATATTTGATCGGGATAAAAGGAAACCAAAGAAGTTATGGACTGATGAGGGAACAGAGTTCTATAACAAAATATTCATGAAATTTCTTAAGGGGAAGGGTATTAAATTATACAGCACCTTTAATGAAGGAAAGGCAGTTGTTATTGAGCGTTTTAATCGTACTTTAAAAGAGAAATTATATAAAAAATTCACACAACTCGGTTCTCAAAAATGGGTGTATTTAATTCAGGATATTGTAGATAATTACAATAATACAGTTCATTCATCAACACAATCAAAACCATCAGAAACATTTACAAAATTAGAATATGAAAAGGAGATTAATTTGAGAAAGCCCAAGTTCAAAGTTGGTGATATGGTAAGGATATACAAATGGAAAAGCCATTTTGAGAAAGGTTATACACAAAAATGGACTCGTGAATTATTTAAAATCATTGATGTAATGGATACAGTCCCTTGGACCTACAAATTATATGATTTAAATGGAGAGGAAATCTTGGGTTCATTTTACTCGCAAGAATTACAAAAAACAAAGCTAATAATTCATTAAACAACATTTCTATTCACCCCACCCAGATTAGCTAATTTAATTAGTGGTAATAATAAAAAAAAATTAAATAAATAAAAAATCATAAGCCACGCCCACACCGACCCCGCCCACACAGACCCCGCCCACACAGACCCCGCCCACACAGACCCCGCCCACACAGACCCCGCCCACACAGACCCCGCCCACACAGACCACACCCATCATCCCCCACCCTCCGTGCACCCCCACCCTTGACCCTTCACCCCCCTCATCCCACCCCCACCTTCCCCACACACACAAGGGGAGGGGAGGGGTGGGATGAGGGGGGTGAAGGGTCTTTGGCAGGGGTGCACCTCCCCGTTCCCTCCTTTATTCTCTTTTTGTAATTAAGAATTAAATAATTGTAAACAAAACAAATATATATAAATATTGAAAACATTAAAATCTTTATATTATTAAAACATTTTTCTTGAGGTATACATTCAACTTCTCCCCAGCATAAGTCATCAATTTCTTCCCAGCACAAGTCAAAGGTTGGTTCAGCAGATGTCTTCAGGTTTTGAATCTCTTTCTATTAAAGACAAGAGGGGAGAGATATTTATTTCATATTTATGTTCCATGTCAAAGCGTCTTGAAAAGCGCTATACAAAATAAATGTATTATTATTATTATTATTAATATAGGGTCGGATGCCCTTCCTGACACCAACCCTGAATCACCTCTTACGATGCGCAGGGATATGGTGTACCTATTATAAACGGTGAACCACACACACGTACACACATGCTTACCTCGAAAAAATCGAGCTTTGTGTTCAAGTGGTCGAGTTGAAAATTTAGGGTACCACATGTTGACGGGAAATAACCACTCTTTGGAAAATCAAAATCGTCCCACTCCAAGCTTTGGTCTTCAAGGCTGCAAACAAAATAAGGAGAAATTACTATGTTGAAGTAAGCTTGACAAAACATCACACACACGCACACACACATACACACACATACACACACATACACATTCACACATACACATACACACACACATTCACAGATACATACACACACACACATACACACACGAACGCACACACAAACACATACACACATTCACAGATACATACACACACACACATACACACACACACACACACACACACACACACACACATTCATATATACATACACACAAGAACACACACATACACATACACACACACATTCACAGATACATACACACACACACATACACACACGAACGCACACACAAACACATACACACATTCACAGATACATACACACACACACATACACACACACACACACACACACACACATTCATATATACATACACACAAGAACACACACATACACATACACACACACATTCACAGATACATACACACACACACATACACACACGAACGCACACACAAACACATACACACATTCACAGATACATACACACACACACATACACACACACACACACACACACACACACATTCATAGATACATACACACAAGAACACACACATACACATACACACACACATTCACAGATACATACACACACATACACACACGAACACACACAAACACATACACACACGAACACACACACACACACACACACACTAAGGCAGCGTCGTTTAACACAAATGTATTAATATTTAGTATCTTACCTTGCATATGAATCTTCCAAGAATGGTGAAACATACAGGTTGACCAAGTTCATTTCGTTTTGCAACTCTTGAGATTCTGCAGTATTTTCATTCCAACCAGTTTGAAGTTCTGCCAGGATATTCGCATTGCTGTAAAGATAAAGGAATATTAAGTCATTTGTTGTATAATTAATCCCATACAAAGCTTTAAACACTTTAATTTTAAATGAAACTTACCTTGGTGAGTATTCTTCTTCTTTATCAGAGTAAAGGATGGAGTAGTAAGACATGTCGATCCCCAATGATCAAAATTGAATTGAACACGTTCTTTTATAATGAACAAAATGTATTTTCTTGAAATGACGACATGCAGTCATTTCGGGGAAGCCCTGAGCGTGTGTGAATAACAGGAAATAAGACAATGAAATCTTTCTGGGAAGTTATCCAAGTCATTGAAACAACGTCATTTCTCAAAAGCGAAGAATTAATAAAAAAAGGTTTGATTTGTAGGGTCGTTGTTTGAGTGGGTTATATTCACCAGATGATATTAAGAGTAAAAGGTTAAAAGGTCCATAAGGTCAGAAGGATCACAGGTGTTTAAGTGGTCTAATGAATAAGGATAACATGTCAAAAGGTATGAAGGTTCGTAAAGAACAGGGTGAGAGAAATAGAGGTCTTTAGGGTCAATATGGAAGTGAATGGGTCAAAGATTAATCTGCCAGATGATATGTAGAAGAAGGATGATAGGTCTATAAGAGAAAACAAATATTTGTAGTGTTTGAGTGGTCTAATGAACAACATTAAGGATAGGTACTACAGACAAAAGGTTCATAAAGATGAGGGTGGGAGAAATAGAGGTGTTTATGATTTTTGAAAAAGACAAGGGGGTAAATGACATTAGATAGGGATTTCCCATGTTAAACGGAGGTGTCCCAGAAGCAACATTATTACACTACTAATAATGTTGCTTCTGGGACACCTCCGTTTAACATGGGAAATCCCTATCTAATGTCATTTACCCCCTTGTCTTTTTCAAAAATCATAAACACCTCTATTTCTCCCACCCTCATCTTTATGAACCTTTTGTCTGTAGTACCTATCCTTAATGTTGTTCATTAGACCACTCAAACACTACAAATATTTGTTTTCTCTTATAGACCTATCATCCTTCTTCTACATATCATCTGGCAGATTAATCTTTGACCCATTCACTTCCATATTAATTCTTTCCCTCCCTCATTGACCCTAAACACCTATATTTCTCTCACCCTGTTCTTTACGAACCTTCTAACCTTTTGACATGCTATCCTTATTCATTAGACCACTTAAACACCTGTGATCCTTCTGACCTTATGGACCTTTTAACCTTTTACTCTTAATATCATCTGGTGAATATAACCCACTCAAACAACGACCCTACAAATATTTGTTTATGCGTGGGAAATAATTTAATTCTCTTGCCACTCTCTTCACCATCTAATATATTAACAAAAAAGATGATTGAGTTTGGTTCTTTATTAAGATATTTTAACTGAGCTAAGATAAAATGGTAAACCTCCCTCAATGTTCTTGTTTGAGCGCCTCCAGTGCCACACACTTTTTGGTAGGCTCTGCCCACCTTTTGTTAAGCTCCGTCCACTTTTTGGAAAAACCCCGCCCACTTTTTGGTAAGCCACGCCCACCTTTTACTAAGCCCCGCCCACTTTTTGTTAAGCCACGCCCACTTTTTGCTATACCCCGCCCACTTTTGCTAAGCTCCGCCCACTTTTGCTAAGTCCCACCCACTTTATAAACTCTTCAGCATTGTATCATTTCCAGGTAATACATAACATCATTTTCAGGGAATTTCCATCACATCATTTCCAGTTAAGACACGCCCAGGGAATTTCCACAGGAAATGACACACACCCAGCCCTTCTTATAAAAGGCACCGACCACACAGGCTTTTTCAAACACGCTTTCTGCTTCACTTGAGAATGGACTCCTATGCCGAAATGGAATGGGATAACTTTGCTATTCCTTGGAGTCCTACTACCTGTGTAGCGCTCAACCTTCAGATTGATGAACTGGACTCGAACCTCTTGTCGATGGAGGAAATTGTATCTGAGCTACGAAATGAAAATTCTACTTTTAACACAACTTGGGATAAAGTTATTTTTTTGTTTGAAGATCTTTTGAACAACCAAGACCCACAGAACGAGTTCTACCTTGATGACCCAGCCAAAGAGTTATACCTTGGAGATCCACAAAATCCTGAAAAAGAGTTCTACCATGATGATACTTATTGTGAGTTATCAAAACAAAACCCACTGAACGAGTTCTACCTTGATGACCCAGCCAAAGAGTTATACCTTGGAGACTCACTAAATTTGGGAAAAACAAATTATGAGGTCTGCCTAGATGGTTCTAACTGTGGAGCCTACCTTGGAGACTCACTAAATTTGGGAAAAACAAATTATGAGGTCTGCCTAGATGGTTCTAACTGTGGAGCCTACCTTGGAGACTCACTAAATTTGGGAAAAACAAATTATGAGGTTTGCCTAGATGGTTCTAACTGTGGAGCCTACCTTGGAGACTCACTAAATTTGGGAAAAACAAATTATGAGGTCTGCCTAGATGGTTCTAACTGTGGAGCCTACCTTGGAGACTCACTAAATTTGGGAAAAACAAATGATGAGGTTTGCCTAGATGGTTCTAACTGTGGAGCCTACCTTGGAGACTCACTAAATTTGGGAAAAACAAATTATGAGGTTTGCCTAGATGGTTCTAACTGTGGAGCCTACCTTGGAGACTCACTAAATTTGGGAAAAACAAATTATGAGGTCTGCCTAGATGGTTCTAACTGTGGAGCCTACCTTGGAGACTCACTAAATTTGGGAAAAACAAATTATGAGGTTTGCCTAGATGGTTCTAACTGTGGAGCCTACCTTGGAGACTCACTAAATTTGGGAAAAACAAATTATGAGGTTTGCCTAGATGGTTCTAACTGTGGAGCCTACCTTGGAGACTCACTAAATTTGGGAAAAACAAATTATGAGGTCTGCCTAGATGGTTCTAACTGTGGAGCCTACCTTGGAGACTCACTAAATTTGGGAAAAACAAATTATGAGGTTTGCCTAGATGGTTCTAACTGTGGAGCCTACCTTGGAGACTCACTAAATTTGGGAAAAACAAATTATGAGGTCTGCCTAGATGGTTCTAACTGTGGAGCCTACCTTGGAGACTCACTAAATTTGGGAAAAACAAATTATGAGGTTTGCCTAGATGGTTCTAACTGTGGAGCCTACCTTGGAGACTCACTAAATTTGGGAAAAACTAATTATGAGGTCTGCCTAGATGGTTCTAACTGTGGAGCCTACCTTGGAGACTCACTAAATTTCATAAAATTAGGAAAAGAGTTTTACCTTGGAGACTTTGAAAACTGGTTTCGTTTTGGAGACTCGGAATGGGGGTTTTGTTTTGATGACTCGGAATGTGATACCTATCTTGGAGGCTCAACAGGAATGTGGTTATACCTTGGGAACTTGGAAAGTTGGTTTTATTTTGGAGACTCTACCTGTGGGGTTCCTCTTGGAGACTCTTTGGATTCTAAAGCAATGAACAATGTTCTTTATTTAATGACGCTTGATTTAAGCAATATCAAGAAAGTTCGAGGAAGAAAATGCTGGAAAATTCTTTCTTCCCATTTCCACTTCTTCAAACTTAAAAGCCTTGAAAGACAGAATTGGAGGAAGAGGAAAAAAAAGAAGAAATACGTATTTAAAAAAGAAGAAAAGAAAGATTATGTTAGGGTTTGGGTGGGATTTTGAATGTGAGGGTTAGGGATGGGGTTGGGTTAGGGTTGGGATTTTGAATGTGAGGGTTAGGGTTGGGGTTGGGTTAGGGATGGGGTTGGGTTAGGGATGGGGTTGGGTTAGGGATGGGTTGGGTTAGGGTTGGGATTTTGAATGTGAGGGTTAGGGTTGGGGTTGGGTTAGGGATGGGATTGGGTTAGGGTTGGGATTTTGAATGTGAGGGTTAGGGATGGGGTTGGGTTAGGGATGGGGTTGGGTTGGGGATGGGGTTGGGTTAGGGATGGGGTTGGGTTAGGGATGGGGTTGGGTTAGGGATGGGGTTGGGTTGGGGATGGGGTTGGGTTAGGGATGGGGTTGGGTTAGGGATGGGGTTGGGTTAGGGATGGGGTTGGGTTAGGGATGGGGTTGGGTTGGGGATGGGGTTGGGTTAGGGATGGGGTTGGGTTAGGGATGGGTTGGGTTAGGGATGGGTTTGGGTTAGGGATGGGGTTGGGTTAGGGTTTGTATATTATTATGACTCACTCGCACATACACACACACACAAAAGTTAAGCCCCAACTAAAAAGTTGTGGGATTCTGTGTTTGGGGTTCACAGATTTAAAAACGTATCCCCATTATACACACACAAAAGTTAAGCCCCAACTAAAAAGTTGTGGGATTCTGTGTTTGGGGTTCACAGATTTAAAAACGTATCCCCATTATACACACACAAAAGTTAAGCCCCAACTAAAAAGTTGTGGGATTCTGTGTTTGGGGTTCACAGATTTAAAAACGTATCCCCATTATACACACACAAAAGTTAAGCCCCAACTAAAAAGTTGTGGGATTCTGTGTTTGGGGTTCACAGATTTAAAAACGTATCCCCATTACATTTTATTTATTTATTTATTATTTTCAAGGGTATTATCTGCTTACTTGTGTTTTTTGTAATTCTTGTGAGTAAAATGAACCCAAGATTTCTTCTCCATTTAAATCATATAATTTGTAGGTCCAAGGGACTGTATCCATTACATCAATGATTTTAAATAATTCACGAGTCCATTTTTGTGTATAACCTTTCTCAAAATGACTTTTCCATTTGTATATTCTTACAATATCACCAACTTTAAACTTGGGCTTTCTCAAATTAATCTCCTTTTCATATTCTAATTTTGTAAATGTTTCTGATGGTTTTGATTGTGTTGATGAATGAACTGTATTATTGTAATTATCTACAATATCCTGAATTAAATACACCCATTTTTGAGAACCGAGTTGTGTGAATTTTTTATATAATTTCTCTTTTAAAGTACGATTAAAACGCTCAATAACAACTGCCTTTCCTTCATTAAAGGTGCTGTATAATTTAATACCCTTCCCCTTAAGAAATTTCATGAATATTTTGTTATAGAACTCTGTTCCCTCATCAGTCCATAACTTCTTTGGTTTCCTTTTATCCCGATCAAATATTAGCTTAAAGGCTAACATTAAAGTATCACCCCTTTTATTTTTTAAAGGGACAACCCAGGCAAATCTACTCCTCAAATCAATAACGGTTAAAGCATACCTGTATCCCCTGTCATTATTCAATTCAATTAAATCAGCGGACCATATGTGGTCAGTGTATTTAGAATAAACCTTCCTTCTTTTAAACTTTGTGATTATAGGTTTGTGTAATTCTTCAGCCAAAAGCTCCTCAGTCTTGATGGCATCATTAGAGCCTAATAGTTTTTTGAGGAATAACCAAGACCAAGTTTCAATTTAGCATTTATCAAATTTCTCACAATAAACCTATCAACTTTCTCTCTCAACGTTGGATTTTGTATCAAAGACAAATTATACAACATTTCGCTGTCGGCTTTATGTTTTTCAGTCAACGTAGTGGTTTTCCCATAAGCAATATCATGCTTCATACACACTTCGTCAACCCTATTTGTAGGTTTAGACCAAGGTTTAGGATTGTCAGCCTCATCTAATCTTTTATCCAAGTTTGTTCCTGGACCACAGAAAGAATACCCTGGAAGGTGTAATTCCCCTGGAATTCCAGTTGTTGTAAATTTACTTCCTGACAGAAACTTTTGTATGTCTCCTCCTCTTTTAGGAGAGATGAATTGGCACTTTTTAGAGCCACATACTTGACATATTCCTTTTTGATAAACTCTATTATTTTTAGCTTTAACATAAGAGATATTTTTAGATTTAGTTTTCTTTTTACATTTGAGACAATAACTCATATTTATTTATCAGAAAAATTCCGACAGAGTATCAAAACCTTTTTGGTTTTCAACATATACATTTCAATCTTTATTTTTAAAACATAAAGAATCCTAAGGAATGCCTTCACTCTCTCCTCCATTTATTTACAAATAAAAACTAACTAAAGTCAATGACACCAACATCATCAATCACATAATCTTTTCCTTCTTCTTCTTCTTCTTCTTCACCACTTTCTCGTTTAAATCTCTGAAATTGAAGACATTGACGTTCTTATTTTTGAAACCATTATCTTCATAAGAGTTGTTAATTCTTTAATTTCCTCTTCGGTGCGTTGAGATTGATTTATTTGCTTTAATACACTCAATCTTTTATGAATCTCAGTGATTTCCATCTTTTTATATTTTTCCTCCCTCTCTCTTTGCTCCCTCTCCTCCTCCTCCATTTTCTCCCTCTCCTCCTTCTCCTTTTTCTCCCTTTTCTCCCTTTCCTCCTTCTCCCTTTTCTCCCTTTCCTCCTTCTCCTTTTTCTCCCTCTCCTCCTTCTCCTCCTTTTTCTCCCTCTCCTCCTTCTCCTCCCTCTCCCTTTCCTCCTTCTCCTTTTTCTCTCTTTCCTCCTTCTCTTCTTCAACTCCTTCCTCATCCCTTGCTACCCTTGAGTTTGAACCCCAAAGAATATTATACATATACTCATCTGGATTTTGAGATATTCTTGTATCTATAATTATTTTTCTCATAATAGGATACCAATAAGATTTGTTGACGATTTCTAAAAGAGTTTTATATTTCATAACTTTGAGAAGTTCATTTTTATTTAATATTTTAAACAAGTCTCTATTTGTGGGTTTAACAATATCAGTATAAGGCCAGTTTTTTATGACAAAATTCCCATGTATATGCTCCAAATCATAAGGTATGTAATACCGAGCACCCTTTTCTTGTAGGTATCCTTGAATACAAAAATTATAATTCTCTTGTAGTCTTCTTCCTGCCATTTATGTATCAGAAATATATGTGAGATTAATATTATGACAGGTAATACCACCCCATCTTCCCACTACCAAATCGGTTTGTATTCCTCGGCTTTCTATCCTTATCTCATTACCTTCCTTCTTTGTCATGCGAACCATCGCTATACTATCATATATTTTTATTTTCTTAAAATCACGTATTTGTTGTTTACTAATTGTACTTCCACATAAATCCTTATCTTCACCAAGTGGATAATATTCTTCTTTACGAGACTGATTTAAATCATGTAGGTCTTCTATGTTTATTGAAAAAGACCAATTATACCCTAAATCAGGCATATCATACCCCCATTTATTAATTCGCATATTAACTAAATGTCCTTCTTTATAAAATTTAATTGTAAGCAGGTAGTTAAATTCAATGAGGAAAGGTGTATGGTCAGTATAACCAGGTGTTGTGGTTGTAAATTTTACTTGTTTCACAAAACGTGCTGTTTTCTTTAAAGATATATATTGTGATAAATCACTGAATCTAATCAAGTCATTCGCATCTGTAGGGTTTGGATAATTGATTAATTTATAAGTATTCTTCATATTAATATTTTTACTTACACTATATTTTTGTCGTTCAGCCTGTGCCTTTGTATAATAATTTGATAAATCAATATCCTGAGAGGATTTTCCAAAGATAGAACCATCTTTTCCAACATAGGTCATTTATATTAGATAAAAAATGATATCATAAAAATTTTCATTATTGTTGAGTTGAAATAATACATATAAACATAATTGGCCACAACATTTAGAATTAATTTCTTGAACTTGGAATGTTTGATAAACACCATTCTGTAAGAATTGTATTACTTCAACAGGTGGTGGCATACCATAACTATCAAAATAATATTTATCCTGACTATTATGAATACAAACCCAATGAGAACCATTCTGTGTGTCTAAATTCATAATAATATTCTTTGTATTCTTATTTATATGTGTTAATTCATCTCTCATACAAATAACCACATTATCAATTTTTAGTGTTTTACAATACTTAGCTAGTTCTATATTTGACGTTGTATTCTTTCCAAATTGTTTAAACCATTTATCCATTTATTTATGAGAAAGATACAATCCATTACCCCGTTTAGTTAGTTTAACACCCGCTTGAGCGATAGAGGAAAGCATATCTCCAACCAACAATCTAGCTTTATCAGGTAGACTTTCAAGTTTTTGAGCAAAATCTACAATTACACCACTTCCACTAATTTGTTTCTCCAACTCCTTGTTATGTCTTTCCAATTCTTTTTGAGCTTTTAGTTGTGCCTTCCTTTCGTTAGCAGTTTTTACCGCTGCTGAAATACCACCAGTCAATGCTCCCGCCGCACTTAAACCAGCAAATAAAGGAATTAGAAACGGGAGAAATCCTCCTCTTGACTCATCTATTGAATATTTCTTTAACATAGGTTTCGTCATTTTAATTTTAAGTGATCCAACATCATTTAGTGTTTTTACTTGTGTGTGTGTGAGTAAAACATCAATTCTTACAGCTCCTTTTCTTTGAATTGTATTAACATTAATAATACAAGGCTTTTGATTTTGAATACAAGATGTTAATTTATTAAGATTGATTTGATTAACATATACCCCAACCATTTATTTATGAGAAAAAACCTATGTGATATTAATCATAACACCATTATCTGTATTAATCTGTAATTCTGTTTCCTCCAAAAGCAAACAATATGCATTAACCTCTTCACTCTCCCCTCTTTCAATGTATAGAGAAGTATCCACTCGATTAGACTTTATAGTTTCCTTTTGAGAACTCAGGTCAATTGCGTAGATTGTATAAAGTTTTTGAAACGCAACCATATCCAAAATAGGATCATTATTACCATTACTTTCACACACCTTTTGGTAGGACTTGTAGGCTTCCGCATAATCATTTTTTTCCCAATCAATTTCCAATCTATCTCGCGGATAAAATGTGCCATCAAGAGAAACCCGAAGTTGTTTCACCTTAGCATTATCACTCAGCGCATTATTCTTATTAGTACCGTCCTCTCCATCTGGTTTTTTAAAAATGAGCCAGAGGTATCGTGGCTTTCCTTGAAGAACACCCAAATTCCAAGTGTAGGTAGTGTGTTCCAGTTTAACGTGTTGACATCTTCTTTTAAGGTATGATACATTTAGCGGTTTCTTTGAGTTAAGTCTTCTATTTAACATCTCTTCCGTTTTAAGATTAGGAGTATATTCACTGATATACCAACACAAATCATTAATAACAAATTTATTGTTGTCTCCAAAAGCATTTTCATCCCCAAAAAGCAACCTATTTACATTATCATTCCTTTGTAGTTGAAATCTAATTTTAAGACCATACAAAACTTTATCATAATCGCAAAATCCAAATATACCTTTAAGAGGTACTGCTACGGTAAAACTATTCACTGCTTTTGTTTCATCATTATACATTGACTTCCTTTGACTATAACCAGGGTCTGCGTTTGTACCCGTTGACATATCAGGAATAAAACCTTCAACAGCTCCCTTACCCATTCTATCACTAAACGAATATAGTGTAAATTTCATCATTTCAGATGTAGCAGAGACATAATCAACCGCTTCAACCTCTTGTGTTCCAATATACAGGCGGACACTGTCAAACATTTTCCAGAAGAAATCATTTACGAGTGTAGCATTAGTATTATTCGCAGCCTTAGTGAATTTAAATTTACACAGCAAGAAACTATCAGCTATATTCAAGTAAGTTTGTTGATTATTTATTTCAAAACTTTTTGTTCCGTTTGAATTCCAGTCTGTTCCTGTTATAGCATTTACCTTAAAATAGTCTTCCTTTTTAGTGGAGTTTGAAATGATAATCGTATCATCCAAATCATAGATACTATCAATCGCTTCCATACTTGTATTTATATAGCATTAAAATTGTTGAAACCCTGACCCAAGTATTTTAATGATTTTTTGTCGTTCTTGTGAAGATAGTTGAGTTTTACCTTTTTTTATTTCTTTGATTGCTTGTAATTTATGAGACTCCTTTTGAGCATCTTTTATACTCTTTATAGCACCCGCAACGGAGCCCACGGCAGAAGCAGTTGAACCAATTAGGTCTTTATGTTTAAGGATGGTTGAACCAATACCCATTAGAGTATCAATTATCCCATCTCCTTTATTTCGAAATTGATGACCTACACCTCGTTGTCTCTTAGGTTTATAGTATCCTCTACCCACATACCTTGTATAGTCTGGTGAAAGGAACATGCCCTCCCCTGTAATTATTTTATATTTTCCCAACTCGTGTTTTCTCACAATAACCATTATTTATTTATTGAAAAACTTCACGTAGGTGAATTCTGATGGATATAATTTCATCATTAAAGGATATCATACGATTATCTTGGTCGGTTATCCTAAAATTTACTCTGTATATGGTTTTTCCTGACACAGGTAAATAGACAAGATTTTTTGGTTCCATATTAAATTTATAACCAATCGGGGTTGAGTATGCACTGAATGAAAATATTGTATTTGTTCTTATTCCATCGTTATAAGCACCATCAATCAAATCACAATGAATTAATACTGAATTTATACCGGAGGATATTTGGATAACATTATCACTGTAAAACGTCCCGTTATTTTCAATCTTTTTTGAAGAGAAACCCAATAGCTCTCTAAACGAATTTTCAATCGTGAAATCAACTTTATAATTATTTTTAAGTTTAATAGTTGATTTTGAAGTGTGTTTTTGAATATCTATTACAATATTTTTTGGTTCATCACCTTTTTCTTTCATAAGGCGAGAGACTTCTGAAGATATTTGAGAAATCTCGTAAGCTCCAGGTGAAACAGTTATAGTTTTATATCCACTTCCTGGATTATAACTAAACTTGCTGTTTTTCTCTGTGATATTAAACAAGGTATTATAAGTTTCCATCGACAATAAAGATGCCTCATATGAGGTAAGGGGGTCAAGTTGTAGTGGGTAAGGGAATGAAGCTGTGTAATCGCTCGTTGTGAAATTAAAACTAAGAATTGTGCTTCTCATCTTATTTAATATCTAATAAAATATCTTTGTATTGACATTTATTAATTATTTTCATATTCATCAACTGATCTAAAATGGCTGAGGATTCATTAAAACAATTGTTGTTTCCAGCCTTCTTACTACCTAACAACAATAATAGCCTATTAACTAATTGTGATGGGTCATTTGGAAGAAAACTAACACCCGAACCAAGCTTACTTAAAGCATCAATAATATGTTTCTCCTTCTCATTCTTCTTACTTTTACCAGCAACAGAAACTCCATAATCAAGTGTATTTAACAACTCAATATATACCCTATCTTCCTCTCTTTCCATATCAAGTGGTTCCTCAAAATATTTTGAACCGCTGAATCCGGGGTTTGTTAGAAGAAACATTAATCTTGGAGTTAATTTAACATTTGGTTGAGTAGAACTCAAGAACATCAATTCATCATTAAATATCAATACCTTTTCTTCCACAAGATGAAACACTGCTGGTTCTTCTGTTGGAATGAGACCTGCTCTGGTTTTTGAACCCGCCGAATATTCATTGTTTTGAAGAGCTTCCACAACATAATTAGGGGGTTGATTTACCTGCTCAAGTTTCCGAAATAATCCCTCGTCATCATATTCTAATTCACCAAGTTCTTGTTTTGTTATCTGACTAAAATCTTTGAGCATTTGAAGTTTTTTCGGAGTAAATTCTACCGTGGGAACTGTAGGTGAGTGTTGAGTTTTCAAAAGTGGTTTAAAGAATTTCTCTTGTTTTCTTTCAAAGGCTTCTTCACCAGTTAGTTTCTGTCTCCGTTTCTTCTTTATCTCTTCCTGTTGTTTAACAACTTTTGAAACTAATTGTTGATGTTCCTTAAACTTTCTTTCTCTTTCTTCGGTATTCATTTTCTGTATTTATTTATTGAAAAATATCATTTAGTATCTCATCTTGTTTCACAACAATATATTTATATTTTCCAATCGTGTGTTTCATATAATTTTCAAATTCTTTTTTACTACATAACGTAGAGCAATTATCTCTCCAAAAATTATTTACATCTATTGAATTTAACTTAAATAAAATAAAAGTATTGGCATTGTTTCTTATTGAGCGTCGAGGGAGTTGAAAATATGATTGACTAAGATATATACAATTACAAGAAGAATGTCTCCCTCTTGTATAGTAGCTATCCATTACTGTTTGGTTTCTCTCATTAACACAATCATCAAAGATGACGAGGTTCTTTTTTGATTTATCTAAATCTTGAGGTGAAGGTATATCATCCGTATTATCACTGAGAATACAAGTTATGGGTTTCGATTTTGATTTCTGTGTATCACAAAATAATTGTATTATATCTTCAATATTATAATCATTCAGTTTGTTTTGAAGTTTAAATAAACCGATAATGTCTTCCTTTTTAAGACCTGCATTAAAACCCTGTGAGAGTAGTTGATACTCGGGTTGAAAACTTGACTTTGTAAAAATTATTAAATTATCATAATCTAAAAAATTAGGACCAAGGAGCATCTTTAAAAGTAAACAGGTTTTCCCACATCCGCTTGAACCAACTATTAGACATCTCAATGAATTTGGAATGTTTTTATGGTTATTAAACTTTATCTTATTTTCCCAAACGGGTAAAAAATCATTCATTTATATATTTGGAAAACAAGTCATCTAACTTTTTTTGAGCTATTTTAGAAACTCTATATTTTATCCTGAGTTCGGGTTTAATTTCAAAATAATTCATTATTTTATTTATATAGTATCTTGTATTAACATTTCCATTAAAATTATTTTGAATAATAAATATCATTAAACCCTTATACATTTCCTCAATACAAAGAGTCTCTTTCCTTGTAAGAAATGGTGTATTATCACCATAATGCTTAACATTCATCTCTCTTATTAATCTTGTAAAGTAATTCATTTTTGGTTCTAATTTAAAAGAGTTATATGTTTTTTTATATTTCTTATTATCATTAATTAGAATATAATCACAGAATAAACATTGTTTATATGAACCCTCATTATTAAGCCCTATTCTATCACAAGCTGGACAATTCTCTAATTTATCATATGGAGAGTCTGGAAATTCTAAATATCCTTCAGAACTTATCATATTTATATAGTAAATTTTTACTTAAACTAAACGCAAGTTTATTCATTAATAAATACAATGTTTCAAAGCACAAAAGACAAATTTCAATCAATCTCTACTTCGGTGGAAGATATAGAAAAATATGTCAAAGATGTTAAATTGAACAAAGATAAATATGGAAATTTTTGGGTAAAACCAGTTATGGAAAATAACATGAGCCCCTCTATTTCATTTAAAGGAAGAGCTCTAACTATACCTGGAAAGACATCCATTAAAGTAAATCTAACAAAAGTTTCTCCTCTACTCCTGGCAATTTATTCAAAGCTTGAAAAAGTGATTGACCACGATACTTTGAAAAAGAATGATAAGACCATTAATAATTCTAGAGGAGACATTTGTATTTTCTTTAATAATCCAAAGGGTGTAGATCTAAGTAAAATGAATGATGTTAATATTTCTGGTGAAATGTCATTTCGTTCTATGATAGTTAGAGATTATTTAAAGATAACTTTTGATATTAAAAATGTAGAGATTGAATCCGTTAATGAAAGAAAGTATATTGGTATAGATGGAAAGGTTTTTTCTGCTAATTAAATATGAGTCATTACAGCAGTGAAGATTTTACTATTTCATTGAACTCGGACGATAGTGATGATAGTATTTCATTGAACTCGGACGATGGTGATGATAGTATTTCATTGAACACAGATGATAGTTATGATACTAATAGTTTGTGCTCAAATGATAGTTATGAGAGTAGCTTTATTGATGACTCTGAGTATGATTCTGAGTATTCATGTGATAGTTATGACTTAGATGATTCTGAGTGAAAAAGTGTTTTAGTTTAAGCACAGCGATATATATAAAACGGAGCTGTAAAGCTCAAAAGTGTTTTATTTTAAGCACAGTGATATATATAAAACACCACGTTTTCTCACGCTATAAATATGGTTTATTGTGATACTTGCGAGAAGGAAGTAAAATATTATAAACAACATATTCTCACCGCAAAACATACATACAACATTTTAAACAAACTTTCCCCTCTTCCACCTGAAACAAAACACTGTTCTACATGTAATAAAAATATCCTCAAGAAAGGCTTCAAAATACATCTTAAAACAAATCTACATTTATCAAATTTTATCACAACTAAAAACTCTGATGGAGCATTCAAAGGACATATTAAAATAAGAGTCTTTAACTTCAAACCTCCTGAACCAGAGTCTATAGTTGATGCTGTAGAAATAGTTAAACCTGCTGTTCAAACGTTGATTGAAAAAACACTAAAGGAAATGAAACCACTTAAATTTTATATGGGAGTAAAATTAGAAATGACAAAGGATGAAGGAGTTATAGATGCACCATACATGAGAACTGAGCCACACTTTATATCTTCATATCAAGATTTTAAAACATCAGGAGTCTATGATGAACTTATTAAACAAGAGCAAGATGTGGATAATTCAATCGTAGGAAGTGGATTCAATATAGGAAAAATTATTTACATAGACATTCATATTCTTAAATCAGATCCTCTAAAAGCTTCTTCTTACATTGATTTACCCAGTGTTATCAAAAATAGAAAAGCAGTTATCAATATCAAAAATAAAGACAATAAATGTTTTCTCTGGTCTATTTTAGCACACTTACATCCTCCACATTTTCATGATGAAAGAGTATCTCATTATAAAAAATATGAGAATACATTAAATACGAAAGATCTAAAGTTTCCGATGACTTTAAATGATATTCCTAAATTTGAAAAGATGAATAATTTATCAGTTAATGTTTATGGTCTAACAGAAACAAACAACATTCAGGTTTTAAAGCTTTCTGACAATTGTAAACAAACTCATATTAATCTTCTATATTTTAATTCAGACGAAAATTCACATTATACATACATCAAAGATATTGCTAAATTAATAAAACCACAAGTCTGTAAGAGAACAAATAAAATATATATTTGTTTGCGTTGTCTTAACTTCTTCAATTCACAAGAAAGATTAGATAAACATTCAAATTATTGTGGCGAACATAAATCAACGGTAATCAATATGCCTAAAGAAGGCTCAAAGATCACATTCAAAGATGAAAATAAAAAGATCAAACATCCATTTGTTATATATGCTGATTTTGAAAGTATTTTAGAAAAAATTGATACTGCTTCTCCAGATCCAAAAGAATCATACACAAATAAATATCAAAAACATACTCCTTGTGGTTTTTGTTATTATATCAAATCATCCGTTGGTGATAAATATAACAAGTTAGAGATGTATAGAGGCTCAAATACCCCAGAGGAGTTTGTGAAACGACTAGAAAAAGACTGTGTTCGATTAACCAAGATAATGAGAGAAACCAATAAACCAATGTCCTTAACAAGTAAAGAAAAAAGGGAATTTATAAAAAACAATGTCTGTCATATTTGTGAGGAGAAAATTGGTAAAGGTCTAAAGGTTAGAGACCATTGTCATCTCACTGGTAAATATAGAGGTCTGGCTCATCAAAGTTGTAATATTAATTATCAACTCCCCTCTTTCATTCCTGTCTTTCTTCATAACAACGCTCATTATGATACACATCTATTTATCAAGGAACTCTCAAAGACTTCTGGAAGTATCTCAGCAATTCCAAACACGGATCAGAAATACATTTCATTCACAAAAACAATTCACACATCTCCTATTACTCATATCAGATTTCTTGATACATTTAAATTCATGGCAAGTCCATTGGTTAACTTGGTTCAAAATCTAAAAGAGTTTCCATGTCTTTCAGAGTATTTTTTAGATAAAGATTTTCTAACACAAAAGGGAATTTACCCCTATGACTATATGGACTCATTTGAGAGATTCAATGAAACACAACTTCCTTCAAAAGAAAATTTCTATAACAAATTAAACAACAGTAATATATCTGATAAAGATTATGTACACGCACAAAATGTTTGGGAAAAATATAACATCAGGAATCTTGGCGAGTATCACGATTTGTATCTCAAAACTGATGTGCTTTTATTGGCCGATGTATTTGAAGCCTTTAGATCTGTTTGTCGCACTGGATATGGATTGGATCCTGCTCACTACTACACAGCACCTGGATTGGCCTGGAGTGCGATGTTGAAAATGACAAAACAAGATTTGGATTTGATAACCGATGTTGATATGCTTTTGATGATTGAAAAGGCAAAAAGAGGTGGAATTTCACAAGTCTGCTCGAGTAGATACGCAAAAGCAAATAACAAATATCTTCCAAATTATGATCCAACGAAAGAGAGTTCTTACTTGATGTACTATGACGCAAACAACCTGTATGGCTGGGCAATGTCTCAGGCTCTTCCTTATGGAAAACTTAGATGGGTAAAGGAAAAAGACTACAAAAACGTTTTACAAGATGTATGTATCTCTACACAAAAAGAATTGGATGAAGAAAAAGTTGGTTATTATTTTGAAATTGATTTAAAATATCCAGAGGAACTCCATAACCTACACAAAGATCTCCCATTTGCTTGTGAGAAAGAAAGTCCAAAGAAAGAATGGTTGAGTGATTATCAACGATCGTTTGATATAGGTGAATCAACAGAAAAATTACTTACTACATTATATAACAAGAAAAATTATGTTCTACACCAAAGAAATTTGCGACAATATTTATCAAAAGGTCTAAGAGTAGAGAAGATCCATAGGGTTCTAAAGTTCAATCAAAGTCATTGGTTAAAGGGGTACATTGATTTTAATACACAAAGAAGAACAGAGTCAAAAACAGATTTTGAGAAAGACTTTTATAAATTGATGAATAATGCGGTCTTTGGTAAGACTATGGAGAATGTGAGGAAAAGACAAAATATCAGATTATCAACATCTTGGGAACAAGCATCAAAATTAATTAATAGACCGAGTTTTACTCGAGCTGAGGTCTTTACTGAGAACTTTTGTGCGATCCATTTGATTAAAGAGAGTATTGAAATGAACAAACCTATTTATATTGGGACAACAATTCTTGATTTATCAAAGTCATTAATGTATGATTACTTTTATAATAACTTGAGGAAGAAATATCAAAATGATGTTAATCTACTTTATATGGATACAGATAGTTTTATTTTGAAAATTAATACCAACGATGTTTATTCAGACATGAAAAGAGACATTAATATCTATGACACGAGTAATTACAGTCCAGAGAGTGAGTTGTTCTCTTCTAAAAATAAAAAGGTGATTGGAAAGTTCAAGGATGAATTAGGAGGAAATGTCATGAGTGAATTTGTGGGATTGAGGTCTAAGGCTTATGCTTATAAATACATTGTGAATAACGTTGAAAAAACTGATAAGAAATTAAAAGGTGTAAAGAAAAATGTCATTAAAGAAACAATAAACTTTAAGGATTATTATAACTGTTTAACAACAAAGAAAGAAGAGTTTAGAAAGATTAATGGAATAAGAAGTTATAAACATCAATTATATTCAGAAGAGGTGAATAAGAAAGCATTGGGGGCTTTTGATGATAAGAGGTTTATTTTAGAAAATGGAATTGATAGTCTCCCTTATGGTTATATAAGTATATAAGTGATAAGATATATATAAGTGATAAGATATATATAAGTGATAAGATATATATAAGTGATAAGATATACATAAGTGATAAGATATATATAAGTGATAAGTTAAAAAGGGGGGGTTGGGGATTTTAACGGGCTACCGCCGCCTTTTTTACTATTATATAAATGATAGAACCAAGTATCAACCAGACTAAAGAGTGGAGGTGTAATCAACCTTGGTATATAAATGGAAAACATAATGAATGTGAAAAATATCAAATAGGTATAATTGAAAAGGCAACTGGTAAAAAAATTCACAAAACAAATAAGAGAATTAATTTAAATACCGGTGAATTGGGTAAAAAAGATGGAAATATTTTTGAGTGGACGGAAAACTTTGATGGTTGTCAGGAAAATATATACTTTAATTTAAAAATGGTATGTGGCACTGGAGGTGCTCAAACAAGAACATTGAGGGAGGTTTACCATTTTATCTTAGCTCAGTTAAAATATCTTAATAAAGAACCAAACTCAATCATCTTTTTTGTTAATATATTAGATGGTGAAGAGAGTGGCAAGAGAATTAAATTATTTCCCACGCATAAACAAATATTTGTAGGGTCGTTGTTTGAGTGGGTTATATTCACCAGATGATATTAAGAGTAAAAGGTTAAAAGGTCCATAAGGTCAGAAGGATCACAGGTGTTTAAGTGGTCTAATGAATAAGGATAGCATGTCAAAAGGTTAGAAGGTTCGTAAAGAACAGGGTGAGAGAAATATAGGTGTTTAGGGTCAATGAGGGAGGGAAAGAATTAATATGGAAGTGAATGGGTCAAAGATTAATCTGCCAGATGATATGTAGAAGAAGGATGATAGGTCTATAAGAGAAAACAAATATTTGTAGTGTTTGAGTGGTCTAATGAACAACATTAAGGATAGGTACTACAGACAAAAGGTTCATAAAGATGAGGGTGGGAGAAATAGAGGTGTTTATGATTTTTGAAAAAGACAAGGGGGTAAATGACATTAGATAGGGATTTCCCATGTTAAACGGAGGTGTCCCAGAAGCAACATTATTACACTACTATCGCATTACCGTGGCAGCCGTCATATCCACGCACGTATAAGCAAAAGGAAATCGCGAGTACTCATCAACGATAGTGAGCAGATAGCGAGAGTTACTCGACACCGGCAACGGGCCCTTGAAATCCATCGCCAATCTTTCCAACGGCCTCGTAGCCCTAACCAGCGTCCCCATGGGAGGGTTATAGAAACATGGTTTGGTTTCTGCGCAGATAGCGCAGTCGCGACAGATACGGCGGATATCGTCAATCGAGTATGGTAGATTGCCACGTCGCACAAAATGAGCGAAACGCGTCAAGCCCGGATGCCCTGCAGTTTCGTGCAAAGCGCGTAGGCCCTCCAGAGTG
>NW_027618483.1:0-71168 GCF_964187855.1 Myxine glutinosa | reverse complement strand
GTGGAAAAACCACTTTTCGCACTTGTGTTAGTGTTGAAAAACCACTTTTGGCACTTGTGTTGGTGCAGGGAAACCACTTTTGCACTTTGTATTAGTGTGGAAAAACCACTTTTCGCACTTGTGTTAGTGTTGAAAAACCACTTTTCGCTCTTGTGTTAGTGTTGAAAAAACACTTTTCGCACTTGTGGTTGGTGCATGAAACCACTTTTGCACTTGTAATTAGTGTGGAAAAACCACTTTTTGCACTTGTGTTAGTGTTGAAAAAACCACTTTTCGCACTTGTGTTAGTGTTGAAAAACCACTTTTCACACATGTGTTAGTGTTGAAAAACCACTTTTCACACATGTGTTAGTGTTGAAAAACCACTTTTCCCACTTGTGTTGGAGCAGGAGAAACCACTTTTGCACTTGTATTAGTGTGGAAAAACCACTTTTCGCACTTGTGTTAGTGTTGAAAAACCACTTTTCGCACTTGTGTTAGTGTTGAAAAAACCACTTTTCGCACTTGTGTTAGTGTTGAAAAACACTTTTCGCACTTGTGTTAGTGCAGGAAACCACTTTTGCACTTGCATTATTGTGGAAAAAACACTTTTTGCACTTGTGATGGTGTTGAAAAACCACTTTTCGCACTTGTGATAGTGTTAAAAACCACTCTTCGCACTTGTGTTAGTGTTGAAAAAACCACTTTTCGCACTTGTGTTGGTGCAGGAAACCACTTTTGCACTTGTATTAGTGTGGAAAAAAACACTTTTCGCACTTGTGTTAGTGTTGAAAAAACCACTTTTCGCACTTGTGTTAGTGTTGAAAAACCACTTTTCGCACTTGTTGTTAGTGTTGAAAATCACTTTCCGCACTTGTGTTGGTGCAGGAAACCACTTTTGCACTTGTAATTAGCGTGGAAAAAACACTTTTGGCACTTGTGATAGTGTTGAAAAACTACTTTTCGCACTTGTGTTAGTGTTGAAAAAACACTTTTCGCACTTGTGTTGGGTGCAGGAAACCCACTTTTGCACTTGTATTTAGTGTGGAAAAACCACTTTTCGCACTTGTGTTAGTGTTGAAAAACCACTTTTTGCACTTGTGTTAGTGTTGAAAAACCACTTTTCGCACTTGTGTTGGTGCAGGAAACCACTTTTGCACTTGTATTAGTGTGGAAAAACCACTTTTCGCACTTGTGTTAGTGTTGAAAAACCACTTTTCGCACTTGTGTTAGTGTTGAAAAAACACTTTTCGCACTTGTGTTAGTGTTGAAAAACCACTTTTCGCACTTGTGTTGGGTAGCAGGAAACCACATTTTGCACTTGCACTTTGAAATAGGTGGAAAAAACACTTTTCGCACTTGTGTTAGTGGTTGAAAAAACACTTTTTGCACCTGTGTTAGTGTTGAAAAAACCACTTTTCGCACTTGTGTTGGTGCAGGAAACCAACTTTTTGCACTGGTATTAGTGTGGAAAAAACAGTTTTTGCACTTGTGATAGTCTTGAAAAAACCACTTTTCGCACTTGTGTTAGTGTTGCAAAACCACTTTTCGCACTTGTGGTTGGTGCAGGAAACCACTTTTTGCACTTGTATTAGTGTGGAAAAAACCACTTTTCGCACTTGTGTTGGTGCAGGAAACCACTTTTGCACTTGTATTAATGTGGAAAAAACCACTTTTCGCACTTGTGTTAGTGTTGAAAAACCACTTTTCGCACTTGTGTTAGTGTTGAAAAAATCACTTTTCGCACTTGTGTTGGTGCAGGAAACCACTTTTTGCCACTTGTAATTAGTGTTGAAAAACCACTTTCGCACTTGTGTTAGTGTTGAAAAACCACTTTTCGCATTTGTGTTGGTGCAGGAAACCACTTTTTGCACTTGTATTAGTGTGGAAAAAACCACTTTTCGCAACTTGTGTTAGTGTTGAAAAACCACTTTCGCACCTGTGTTAGTGTTGAAAAGCCACTTTTCGCACTTGTGTTGGTGCAGGAAACCACCTTTGCACTTGTATTAGTGTGGAAAAAACACTTTTTGCACTTGTGATAGTGTTGAAAAACAACTTTTCGCACTTGTGTTAGTGTTGAAAAACCACTTTTCGCACTTGTGTTGGTGCAGGAAACCACCTTTGCACTTGTGTTAGTGTTGAAAAACCAGTTTTCGCACTTGTGTTAGTGTTGAAAAAACCAACTTTTCGCACTTGTGTTGGTGCAGGAAAACCACTTTTGCACTTGTATTAGTGTGGAAAAACCACTTTTCGCACTTGTGTTAGTGTTGAAAAACCAGCTTTTTGCACTTGTGTTAGTGTTGAAAAAACCACTTTTCGCACTTGTGTTAGTGTTGAAAAACCAGCTTTTCGCACCTGTGTTGGTGCAGGAAACCACTTTTTGCACTTGTATTAGTGTGGAAAAAACACTTTTCGCACTTGTGTTAGTGTTGAAAAACCACTTTTCGCACTTGGGTATAGTGTTGAAAAACCACTTTTCGCACTTGTGTTGGTGCAGGAAACCCACTTTTGCACTTGTTATTAGTGTGGAAAAAAACACTTTTTGCACTTGTGATAGTGTTGAAAAACCACTTTTCGCACTTGTGTTAGTGTTGAAAAACCCACTTTTCGCTACTTTGTGTTGGTGCAGGAAACCACTTTTGCACTTGTATTAGTGTGGAAAAACCACTTTTCGCACTTGTGTTAGTGTTGAAAAACCACTTTCGCACTTGTGTTAGTGTTGAAAAACCACTTTTCGCACTTGTGTTGGTGCAGGAAACCACTTTTGCACTTGTATTAGTGTGGAAAAAACACTTTTTGCACTTGTGATAGTGTTGAAAAACCACTTTTCGCACTTGTGTTAGTGTTGAAAAAACCACTTTTCGCACTTGTGTTAGTGCAGGAAACCACTTTTGCACTTGCATTAGTGTGAAAAAACACTTTTTTGCACTTGTGATAGTGTTGAAAAAACCACTTTTCGCACTTGTGATAGTGTTGAAAAACCACTTTTCGCACTTGTGTTAGTGTTGAAAAACCACTTTTCGCACTTGTGTTGGTGCAGGAAATCACTTTTGCACTTGTATTAGTGTGGAAAAAACACTTTTCACACTTGTGTTAGTGTTGAAAAACCACTTTTCGCACTTGTGTTAGTGTTGAAAAACCACTTTTCGCACTTGTGTTGGTGCAGGAAACCACTTTTGCACTTGTATTAGTGTGGAAAAATAACTTTTTGCACTTATGATAGTGTTGAAAAACCACTTTTCGCACTTGTGTTAGTGTTGAAAAACCACTTTTCGCACTTGTGTTGGTGCAGGAAACCACTTTTGCACTTGCATTAGTGTGGAAAAACCACTTTTCTCACTTGTGTTAGTGTTGAAAAACCACTTTTCGCACTTGTGTTAGTGTTGAAAAACCACTTTACGCACTTGTGTTAGTGTTGAAAAACCACTTTTCGCACTTGTGTTGGTGCAGGAAACCACTTTTGCACTTGTATTAGTGTGGAAAAACCACTTTTCGCACTTGTGTTAGTGTTGAAAAACCACTTTTGGCACTTGTGTTGGTGCAGGAAACCACTTTTGCACTTGTATTAGTGTGGAAAAACCACTTTTCGCACTTGTGTTAGTGTTGAAAAACCACTTTTCGCTCTTGTGTTAGTGTTGAAAAAACACTTTTCGCACTTGTGTTGGTGCATGAAACCACTTTTGCACTTGTATTAGTGTGGAAAAACCACTTTTTGCACTTGTGTTAGTGTTGAAAAACCACTTTTCGCACTTGTGTTAGTGTTGAAAAACCACTTTTCACACATGTGTTAGTGTTGAAAAACCACTTTTCACACTTGTGTTGGTGCAGGAAACCACTTTTGCACTTGTATTAGTGTGGAAAAACCACTTTTCGCACTTGTGTTAGTGTTGAAAATCCACTTTTCGCACTTGTGTTAGTGTTGAAAAACCACTTTTCACACTTGTGTTGGTGCAGGAAACCACTTTTGCACTTGTATTAGTGTGGAAAAAACACTTTTTGCACTTGTGATAGTGTTGAAAAACCACTTTTCGCACTTGTGTTAGTGTTGAAAAACCACTTTTCGCACTTGTGTTGGTGCAGGAAACCACTTTTGCACTTGTATTAGTGTGGAAAAACCACTTTCCGCGCTTGTGTTTTTGTTGAAAAACCACTTTTCGCACTTGTGTTAGTGTTGAAAAACCACTTTTCGCACTTGTGTTAGTGTTGAAAAACCACTTTTCGCACTTGTGTTGGTGCAGGAAACCACTTTTGCACTTGTATTAGTGTGGAAAAAACACTTTTCGCACTTGTGTTCGTGTTGAAAAACCACTTTTCGCACTTGTGTTAGTGTTGAAAAACCACTTTTCGCACTTGTGTTGGTGCAGGAAACCACTTTTGCACCTGTGTTAGTGTTGAAAAACCACTTTTTGCACTTGTGTTAGTGTTGAAAAACCACTTTTCGCACTTGTGTTAGTGTTGAAAAACCACTTTTCGCACCTGTGTTGGTGCAGGAAACCACTTTTGCACTTGTATTAGTGTGGAAAAAACACTTTTCGCACTTGTGTTAGTGTTGAAAAACCACTTTTCGCACTTGGGTTAGTGTTGAAAAACCACTTTTCGCACTTGTGTTGGTGCAGGAAACCACTTTTGCACTTGTATTAGTGTGGAAAAAACACTTTTTGCACTTGTGATAGTGTTGAAAAACCACTTTTCGCACTTGTGTTAGTGTTGAAAAACCACTTTTCGCACTTGTGTTGGTGCAGGAAACCACTTTTGCACTTGTATTAGTGTGGAAAAACCACTTTTCGCACTTGTGTTAGTGTTGAAAAACCACTTTTCGCACTTGTGTTAGTGTTGAAAAACCACTTTTCGCTCTTGTGTTGGTGCAGGAAACCACTTTTGCACTTGTATTAGTGTGGAAAAAACACTTTTTGCACTTGTGATAGTGTTGAAAAACCACTTTTCGCACTTGTGTTAGTGTTGAAAAACCACTTTTCGCACTTGTGTTAGTGCAGGAAACCACTTTTGCACTTGCATTAGTGTGGAAAAAACACTTTTTGCACTTGTGATAGTGTTGAAAAACCACTTTTCGCACTTGTGATAGTGTTGAAAAACCACTTTTCGCACTTGTGTTAGTGTTGAAAAACCACTTTTCGCACTTGTGTTGGTGCAGGAAATCACTTTTGCACTTGTATTAGTGTGGAAAAAACACTTTTCACACTTGTGTTAGTGTTGAAAAACCACTTTTCGCACTTGTGTTAGTGTTGAAAAACCACTTTTCGCACTTGTGTTGGTGCAGGAAACCACTTTTGCACTTGTATTAGTGTGGAAAAATAACTTTTTGCACTTATGATAGTGTTGAAAAACCACTTTTCGCACTTGTGTTAGTGTTGAAAAAACACTTTTCACACTTGTGTTGGTGCAGGAAACCACTTTTGCACTTGCATTAGTGTGGCAAAACCACTTTTCGCACTTGTGTTAGTGTTGAAAAACCACTTTTCGCACTTGTGTTAGTGTTGAAAAACCACTTTACGCACTTGTGTTAGTGTTGAAAAACCACTTTTCGCACTTGTGTTGGTGCAGGAAACCACTTTTGCACTTGTATTAGTGTGGAAAAACCACTTTTCGCACTTGTGTTAGTGTTGAAAAACCACTTTTGGCACTTGTGTTGGTGCAGGAAACCACTTTTGCACTTGTATTAGTGTGGAAAAACCACTTTTCGCACTTGTGTTAGTGTTGAAAAACCACTTTTCGCTCTTGTGTTAGTGTTGAAAAAACACTTTTCGCACTTGTGTTGGTGCATGAAACCACTTTTGCACTTGTATTAGTGTGGAAAAACCACTTTTTGCACTTGTGTTAGTGTTGAAAAACCACTTTTCGCACTTGTGTTAGTGTTGAAAAACCACTTTTCACACATGTGTTAGTGTTGAAAAACCACTTTTCACACATGTGTTAGTGTTGAAAAACCACTTTTCCCACTTGTGTTGGAGCAGGAAACCACTTTTGCACTTGTATTAGTGTGGAAAAACCACTTTTCGCACTTGTGTTAGTGTTGAAAAACCACTTTTCGCACTTGTGTTAGTGTTGAAAAACCACTTTTCGCACTTGTGTTAGTGTTGAAAAACCACTTTTCGCACTTGTGTTAGTGCAGGAAACCACTTTTGCACTTGCATTATTGTGGAAAAAACACTTTTTGCACTTGTGATGGTGTTGAAAAACCACTTTTCGCACTTGTGATAGTGTTAAAAACCACTCTTCGCACTTGTGTTAGTGTTGAAAAACCACTTTTCGCACTTGTGTTGGTGCAGGAAACCACTTTTGCACTTGTATTAGTGTGGAAAAAACACTTTTCGCACTTGTGTTAGTGTTGAAAAACCACTTTTCGCACTTGTGTTAGTGTTGAAAAACCACTTTTCGCACTTGTGTTAGTGTTGAAAATCACTTTCCGCACTTGTGTTGGTGCAGGAAACCACTTTTGCACTTGTATTAGCGTGGAAAAAACACTTTTTGCACTTGTGATAGTGTTGAAAAACTACTTTTCGCACTTGTGTTAGTGTTGAAAAAACACTTTTCGCACTTGTGTTGGTGCAGGAAACCACTTTTGCACTTGTATTAGTGTGGAAAAACCACTTTTCGCACTTGTGTTAGTGTTGAAAAACCACTTTTTGCACTTGTGTTAGTGTTGAAAAACCACTTTTCGCACTTGTGTTGGTGCAGGAAACCACTTTTGCACTTGTATTAGTGTGGAAAAACCACTTTTCGCACTTGTGTTAGTGTTGAAAAACCACTTTTCGCACTTGTGTTAGTGTTGAAAAAACACTTTTCGCACTTGTGTTAGTGTTGAAAAACCACTTTTCGCACTTGTGTTGGTGCAGGAAACCACTTTTGCACTTGAAATAGTGTGGAAAAAACACTTTTCGCACTTGTGTTAGTGTTGAAAAAACACTTTTTGCACCTGTGTTAGTGTTGAAAAACCACTTTTCGCACTTGTGTTGGTGCAGGAAACCACTTTTGCACTGGTATTAGTGTGGAAAAAACAGTTTTTGCACTTGTGATAGTCTTGAAAAACCACTTTTCGCACTTGTGTTAGTGTTGCAAAACCACTTTTCGCACTTGTGTTGGTGCAGGAAACCACTTTTGCACTTGTATTAGTGTGGAAAAACCACTTTTCGCACTTGTGTTGGTGCAGGAAACCACTTTTGCACTTGTATTAATGTGGAAAAAACACTTTTCGCACTTGTGTTAGTGTTGAAAAACCACTTTTCGCACTTGTGTTAGTGTTGAAAAATCACTTTTCGCACTTGTGTTGGTGCAGGAAACCACTTTTGCACTTGTATTAGTGTTGAAAAACCACTTTTCGCACTTGTGTTAGTGTTGAAAAACCACTTTTCGCATTTGTGTTGGTGCAGGAAACCACTTTTGCACTTGTATTAGTGTGGAAAAACCACTTTTCGCACTTGTGTTAGTGTTGAAAAACCACTTTTCGCACCTGTGTTAGTGTTGAAAAACCACTTTTCGCACTTGTGTTGGTGCAGGAAACCACCTTTGCACTTGTATTAGTGTGGAAAAAACACTTTTTGCACTTGTGATAGTGTTGAAAAACAACTTTTCGCACTTGTGTTAGTGTTGAAAAACCACTTTTCGCACTTGTGTTGGTGCAGGAAACCACCTTTGCACTTGTGTTAGTGTTGAAAAACCAGTTTTCGCACTTGTGTTAGTGTTGAAAAACCACTTTTCGCACTTGTGTTGGTGCAGGAAACCACTTTTGCACTTGTATTAGTGTGGAAAAACCACTTTTCGCACTTGTGTTAGTGTTGAAAAACCACTTTTTGCACTTGTGTTAGTGTTGAAAAACCACTTTTCGCACTTGTGTTAGTGTTGAAAAACCACTTTTCGCACCTGTGTTGGTGCAGGAAACCACTTTTGCACTTGTATTAGTGTGGAAAAAACACTTTTCGCACTTGTGTTAGTGTTGAAAAACCACTTTTCGCACTTGGGTTAGTGTTGAAAAACCACTTTTCGCACTTGTGTTGGTGCAGGAAACCACTTTTGCACTTGTATTAGTGTGGAAAAAACACTTTTTGCACTTGTGATAGTGTTGAAAAACCACTTTTCGCACTTGTGTTAGTGTTGAAAAACCACTTTTCGCACTTGTGTTGGTGCAGGAAACCACTTTTGCACTTGTATTAGTGTGGAAAAACCACTTTTCGCACTTGTGTTAGTGTTGAAAAACCACTTTTCGCACTTGTGTTAGTGTTGAAAAACCACTTTTCGCACTTGTGTTGGTGCAGGAAACCACTTTTGCACTTGTATTAGTGTGGAAAAAACACTTTTTGCACTTGTGATAGTGTTGAAAAACCACTTTTCGCACTTGTGTTAGTGTTGAAAAACCACTTTTCGCACTTGTGTTAGTGCAGGAAACCACTTTTGCACTTGCATTAGTGTGAAAAAACACTTTTTGCACTTGTGATAGTGTTGAAAAACCACTTTTCGCACTTGTGATAGTGTTGAAAAACCACTTTTCGCACTTGTGTTAGTGTTGAAAAACCACTTTTCGCACTTGTGTTGGTGCAGGAAATCACTTTTGCACTTGTATTAGTGTGGAAAAAACACTTTTCACACTTGTGTTAGTGTTGAAAAACCACTTTTCGCACTTGTGTTAGTGTTGAAAAACCACTTTTCGCACTTGTGTTGGTGCAGGAAACCACTTTTGCACTTGTATTAGTGTGGAAAAATAACTTTTTGCACTTATGATAGTGTTGAAAAACCACTTTTCGCACTTGTGTTAGTGTTGAAAAACCACTTTTCGCACTTGTGTTGGTGCAGGAAACCACTTTTGCACTTGCATTAGTGTGGAAAAACCACTTTTCTCACTTGTGTTAGTGTTGAAAAACCACTTTTCGCACTTGTGTTAGTGTTGAAAAACCACTTTACGCACTTGTGTTAGTGTTGAAAAACCACTTTTCGCACTTGTGTTGGTGCAGGAAACCACTTTTGCACTTGTATTAGTGTGGAAAAACCACTTTTCGCACTTGTGTTAGTGTTGAAAAACCACTTTTGGCACTTGTGTTGGTGCAGGAAACCACTTTTGCACTTGTATTAGTGTGGAAAAACCACTTTTCGCACTTGTGTTAGTGTTGAAAAACCACTTTTCGCTCTTGTGTTAGTGTTGAAAAAACACTTTTCGCACTTGTGTTGGTGCATGAAACCACTTTTGCACTTGTATTAGTGTGGAAAAACCACTTTTTGCACTTGTGTTAGTGTTGAAAAACCACTTTTCGCACTTGTGTTAGTGTTGAAAAACCACTTTTCACACATGTGTTAGTGTTGAAAAACCACTTTTCACACTTGTGTTGGTGCAGGAAACCACTTTTGCACTTGTATTAGTGTGGAAAAACCACTTTTCGCACTTGTGTTAGTGTTGAAAATCCACTTTTCGCACTTGTGTTAGTGTTGAAAAACCACTTTTCACACTTGTGTTGGTGCAGGAAACCACTTTTGCACTTGTATTAGTGTGGAAAAAACACTTTTTGCACTTGTGATAGTGTTGAAAAACCACTTTTTGCACTTGTGTTAGTGTTGAAAAACCACTTTTCGCACTTGTGTTGGTGCAGGAAACCACTTTTGCACTTGTATTAGTGTGGAAAAACCACTTTTCGCGCTTGTGTTTTTGTTGAAAAACCACTTTTCGCACTTGTGTTAGTGTTGAAAAACCACTTTTCGCACTTGTGTTAGTGTTGAAAAACCACTTTTCGCACTTGTGTTGGTGCAGGAAACCACTTTTGCACTTGTATTAGTGTGGAAAAAACACTTTTCGCACTTGTGTTCGTGTTGAAAAACCACTTTTCGCACTTGTGTTAGTGTTGAAAAACCACTTTTCGCACTTGTGTTGGTGCAGGAAACCACTTTTGCACTTGTATTAGTGTGGAAAAATTACTTTTTGCACTTGTGATAGTGTTGAAAAACCACTTTTCGCACTTGTGTTAGTGTTGAAAAACCACTTTTCGCACTTGTGTTGGTGCAGGAAACCACTTTTGCACTTGTATTAGTGTGGAAAAACCACTTTTCGCACTTGTGTTAGTGATGAAAAAACACTTTTCGCACTTGTGTTAGTGTTGAAAAACCACTTTTCGCACTTGTGTTGGTGCAGGAAACCGCTTTTGCACTTGTATTAGCGTGGAAAAAACACTTTTTGCACTTGTGATAGTGTTGAAAAACCACTTTTCGCACTTGTGTTAGTGTTGAAAAACCACTTTTCGCACTTGTGTTGGTGCAGGAAACCACTTTTGCACTTGTATTAGTGTGGAAAAACCACTTTTCGCACTTGTGTTAGTGTTTAAAAACCACTTTTCGCACTTGTGTTAGTGTTGAAAAACCACTTTTCGCACTTGTGCTTGTGTTGAAAAACCACTTTTCGCACTTGTGTTGGTGCAGGAAACCACTTTTGCACTTGTATTAGTGTGGAAAAACCACTTTTCGCTCTTGTGTTAGTGTTGAAAAAACACTTTTCGCACTTGTGTTGGTGCAGGAAACCACTTTTCGCACTTGTGTTAGTGTTGAAAAACCACTTTTCGCACTTGTGTTAGTGTTGAAAAACCACTTTTCGCACTTGTGTTAGTGCAGGAAACCACTTTTGCACTTGCATTATTGTGGAAAAAACACTTTTTGCACTTGTGATGGTGTTGAAAAACCACTTTTCGCACTTGTGATAGTGTTAAAAACCACTTTTTGCACTTGTGTTAGTGTTGAAAAACCACTTTTCGCACTTGTGTTGGTGCAGGAAACCACTTTTGCACTTGTATTAGTGTGGAAAAAACACTTTTCGCACTTGTGTTAGTGTTGAAAAACCACTTTTCGCACTTGTGTTAGTGTTGAAAAACCACTTTTCGCACTTGTGTTAGTGTTGAAAATCACTTTTCGCACTTGTGTTGGTGCAGGAAACCACTTTTGCACTTGTATTAGCGTGGAAAAAACACTTTTTGCACTTGTGATAGTGTTGAAAAACTACTTTTCGCACTTGTGTTAGTGTTGAAAAAACACTTTTCGCACTTGTGTTGGTGCAGGAAACCACTTTTGCACTTGTATTAGTGTGGAAAAACCACTTTTCGCACTTGTGTTAGTGTTGAAAAACCACTTTTTGCACTTGTGTTAGTGTTGAAAAACCACTTTTCGCACTTGTGTTGGTGCAGGAAACCACTTTTGCACTTGTATTAGTGTGGAAAAACCACTTTTCGCACTTGTGTTAGTGTTGAAAAACCACTTTTCGCACTTGTGTTAGTGTTGAAAAAACACTTTTCGCACTTGTGTTAGTGTTGAAAAACCACTTTTCGCACTTGTGTTGGTGCAGGAAACCACTTTTGCACTTGAAATAGTGTGGAAAAAACACTTTTCGCACTTGTGTTAGTGTTGAAAAAACACTTTTTGCACCTGTGTTAGTGTTGAAAAACCACTTTTCGCACTTGTGTTGGTGCAGGAAACCACTTTTGCACTGGTATTAGTGTGGAAAAAACACTTTTTGCACTTGTGATAGTCTTGAAAAACCACTTTTCGCACTTGTGTTAGTGTTGCAAAACCACTTTTCGCACTTGTGTTGGTGCAGGAAACCACTTTTGCACTTGTATTAGTGTGGAAAAACCACTTTTCGCACTTGTGTTGGTGCAGGAAACCACTTTTGCACTTGTATTAATGTGGAAAAAACACTTTTCGCACTTGTGTTAGTGTTGAAAAACCACTTTTCGCACTTGTGTTAGTGTTGAAAAATCACTTTTCGCACTTGTGTTGGTGCAGGAAACCACTTTTGCACTTGTATTAGTGTTGAAAAACCACTTTTCGCACTTGTGTTAGTGTTGAAAAACCACTTTTCGCATTTGTGTTGGTGCAGGAAACCACTTTTGCACTTGTATTAGTGTGGAAAAACCACTTTTCGCACTTGTGTTAGTGTTGAAAAACCACTTTTCGCACCTGTGTTAGTGTTGAAAAACCACTTTTCGCACTTGTGTTGGTGCAGGAAACCACTTTTGCACTTGTGTTAGTGTTGAAAAACCAGTTTTCGCACTTGTGTTAGTGTTGAAAAACCACTTTTCGCACTTGTGTTGGTGCAGGAAACCACTTTTGCACTTGTATTAGTGTGGAAAAACCACTTTTCGCACTTGTGTTAGTGTTGAAAAACCACTTTTTGCACTTGTGTTAGTGTTGAAAAACCACTTTTCACACTTGTGTTAGTGTTGAAAAACCACTTTTCGCACCTGTGTTGGTGCAGGAAACCACTTTTGCACTTGTATTAGTGTGGAAAAAACACTTTTCGCACTTGTGTTAGTGTTGAAAAACCACTTTTCGCACTTGGGTTAGTGTTGAAAAACCACTTTTCGCACTTGTGTTGGTGCAGGAAACCACTTTTGCACTTGTATTAGTGTGGAAAAAACACTTTTTGCACTTGTGATAGTGTTGAAAAACCACTTTTCGCACTTGTGTTAGTGTTGAAAAACCACTTTTCGCACTTGTGTTGGTGCAGGAAACCACTTTTGCACTTGTATTAGTGTGGAAAAACCACTTTTCGCACTTGTGTTAGTGTTGAAAAACCACTTTTTGCACTTGTGTTAGTGTTGAAAAACCACTTTTCGCACTTGTGTTGGTGCAGGAAACCACTTTTGCACTTGTATTAGTGTGGAAAAACCACTTTTTGCACTTGTGTTAGTGTTGAAAAACCACTTTTCGCACTTGTGTTAGTGTTGAAAAAACACTTTTCGCACTTGTGTTAGTGTTGAAAAACCACTTTTCGCACTTGTGTTGGTGCAGGAAACCACTTTTGCACTTGAAATAGTGTGGAAAAAACACTTTTCGCACTTGTGTTAGTGTTGAAAAAACACTTTTTGCACCTGTGTTAGTGTTGAAAAACCACTTTTCGCACTTGTGTTGGTGCAGGAAACCACTTTTGCACTGGTATTAGTGTGGAAAAAACACTTTTTGCACTTGTGATAGTCTTGAAAAACCACTTTTCGCACTTGTGTTAGTGTTGCAAAACCACTTTTCGCACTTGTGTTGGTGCAGGAAACCACTTTTGCACTTGTATTAGTGTGGAAAAACCACTTTTCGCACTTGTGTTGGTGCAGGAAACCACTTTTGCACTTGTATTAATGTGGAAAAAACACTTTTCGCACTTGTGTTAGTGTTGAAAAACCACTTTTCGCACTTGTGTTAGTGTTGAAAAATCACTTTTCGCACTTGTGTTGGTGCAGGAAACCACTTTTGCACTTGTATTAGTGTTGAAAAACCACTTTTCGCACTTGTGTTAGTGTTGAAAAACCACTTTTCGCATTTGTGTTGGTGCAGGAAACCACTTTTGCACTTGTATTAGTGTGGAAAAACCACTTTTCGCACTTGTGTTAGTGTTGAAAAACCACTTTTCGCACCTGTGTTAGTGTTGAAAAACCACTTTTCGCACTTGTGTTGGTGCAGGAAACCACTTTTGCACTTGTGTTAGTGTTGAAAAACCAGTTTTCGCACTTGTGTTAGTGTTGAAAAACCACTTTTCGCACTTGTGTTGGTGCAGGAAACCACTTTTGCACTTGTATTAGTGTGGAAAAACCACTTTTCGCACTTGTGTTAGTGTTGAAAAACCACTTTTTGCACTTGTGTTAGTGTTGAAAAACCACTTTTCACACTTGTGTTAGTGTTGAAAAACCACTTTTCGCACCTGTGTTGGTGCAGGAAACCACTTTTGCACTTGTATTAGTGTGGAAAAAACACTTTTCGCACTTGTGTTAGTGTTGAAAAACCACTTTTCGCACTTGGGTTAGTGTTGAAAAACCACTTTTCGCACTTGTGTTGGTGCAGGAAACCACTTTTGCACTTGTATTAGTGTGGAAAAAACACTTTTTGCACTTGTGATAGTGTTGAAAAACCACTTTTCGCACTTGTGTTAGTGTTGAAAAACCACTTTTCGCACTTGTGTTGGTGCAGGAAACCACTTTTGCACTTGTATTAGTGTGGAAAAACCACTTTTCGCACTTGTGTTAGTGTTGAAAAACCACTTTTCGCACTTGTGTTAGTGTTGAAAAACCACTTTTCGCACTTGTGTTGGTGCAGGAAACCACTTTTGCACTTGTATTAGTGTGGAAAAAACACTTTTTGCACTTGTGATAGTGTTGAAAAACCATTTTTCGCACTTGTGTTAGTGTTGAAAAACCACTTTTCGCACTTGTGTTAGTGCAGGAAACCACTTTTGCACTTGCATTAGTGTGGAAAAAACACTTTTTGCACTTGTGATAGTGTTGAAAAACCACTTTTCGCACTTGTGATAGTGTTGAAAAACCACTTTTCGCACTTGTGTTAGTGTTGAAAAACCACTTTTCGCACTTGTGTTGGTGCAGGAAATCACTTTTGCACTTGTATTAGTGTGGAAAAAACACTTTTCACACTTGTGTTAGTGTTGAAAAACCACTTTTCGCACTTGTGTTAGTGTTGAAAAACCACTTTTCGCACTTGTGTTGGTGCAGGAAACCACTTTTGCACTTGTATTAGTGTGGAAAAATAACTTTTTGCACTTATGATAGTGTTGAAAAACCACTTTTCGCACTTGTGTTAGTGTTGAAAAACCACTTTTCGCACTTGTGTTGGTGCAGGAAACCACTTTTGCACTTGCATTAGTGTGGAAAAACCACTTTTCGCACTTGTGTTAGTGTTGAAAAACCACTTTTCGCACTTGTGTTAGTGTTGAAAAACCACTTTACGCACTTGTGTTAGTGTTGAAAAACCACTTTTCGCACTTGTGTTTGTGCAGGAAACCACTTTTGCACTTGTATTAGTGTGGAAAAACCACTTTTCGCACTTGTGTTAGTGATGAAAAAACACTTTTCGCACTTGTGTTAGTGTTGAAAAACCACTTTTCGCACTTGTGTTGGTGCAGGAAACCACTTTTGCACTTGTATTAGTGTGGAACAATAACTTTTTGCACTTTTGATAGTGTTGAAAAACCACTTTTCGCACTTGTGTTAGTGTTGAAAAACCACTTTTCGCACTTGTGTTGGTGCAGGAAACCGTTTTTGCACTTGTATTAGCGTGGAAAAAACACTTTTTGCACTTGTGCTAGTGTTGAAAAACCACTTTTCGCACTTGTGTTAGTGTTGAAAAACCACTTTTCGCACTTGTGTTGGTGCAGGAAACCACTTTTGCACTTGTATTAGTGTGGAAAAATAACTTTTTGCACTTATGATAGTGTTGAAAAACCACTTTTCGCACTTGTGTTAGTGTTGAAAAACCACTTTTCGCACTTGTGTTGGTGCAGGAAACCACTTTTGCACTTGCATTAGTGTGGAAAAACCACTTTTCGCACTTGTGTTAGTGTTGAAAATCCACTTTTCGCACTTGTGTTAGTGTTGAAAAAACACTTTTCGCACTTGTGCTAGTGTTGAAAAACCACTTTTCGCACTTGTGTTGGTGCAGGAAACCACTTTTGCACTTGTATTAGTGTGGAAAAACCACTTTTCGCTCTTGTGTTAGTGTTGAAAAAACACTTTTCGCGCTTGTGTTGGTGCAGGAAACCACTTTTGCACTTGTATTAGTGTGGAAAAAACACTTTTCGCACTTGTGTTAGTGTTGAAAAACCACTTTTCGCACTTGGGTTAGTGTTGAAAAACCACTTTTCGCACTTGTGTTGGTGCAGGAAACCACTTTTGCACTTGTATTAGTGTGGAAAAAACACTTTTTGCACTTGTGATAGTGTTGAAAAACCACTTTTCGCACTTGTGTTAGTGTTGAAAAACCACTTTTCGCACTTGTGTTGGTGCAGGAAACCACTTTTGCACTTGTATTAGTGTGGAAAAACCACTTTTCGCACTTGTGTTAGTGTTGAAAAACCACTTTTCGCACTTGTGTTAGTGTTGAAAAACCACTTTTCGCACTTGTGTTGGTGCAGGAAACCACTTTTGCACTTGTATTAGTGTGGAAAAAACACTTTTTGCACTTGTGATAGTGTTGAAAAACCACTTTTCGCACTTGTGTTAGTGTTGAAAAAACACTTTTCGCACTTGTGTTAGTGCAGGAAACCACTTTTGCACTTGCATTAGTGTGGAAAAAACACTTTTTGCACTTGTGATAGTGTGGAAAAAACACTTTTCACACTTGTGTTAGTGTTGAAAAACCACTTTTCGCACTTGTGTTAGTGTTGAAAAACCACTTTTCGCACTTGTGTTGGTGCAGGAAACCACTTTTGCACTTGTATTAGTGTGGAAAAATCACTTTTTGCACTTGTGATAGTGTTGAAAAACCACTTTTCGCACTTGTGTTAGTGTTGAAAAACCACTTTTCGCACTTGTGTTGGTGCAGGAAACCACTTTTGCACTTGTATTAGTGTGGAAAAACCACTTTTCGCACTTGTGTTAGTGTTGAAAAACCACTTTTCGCACTTGTGTTAGTGTTGAAAAACCACTTTTCGCACTTGTGTTAGTGTTGAAAAACCACTTTTCGCACTTGTGTTGGTGCAGGAAACCACTTTTGCACTTGTATTAGTGTGGAAAAACCACTTTTCGCACTTGTGTTAGTGATGAAAAAACACTTTTCGCACTTGTGTTAGTGTTGAAAAACCACTTTTCGCACTTGTGTTGGTGCAGGAAACCGTTTTTGCACTTGTATTAGCATGGAAAAAACACTTTTTGCACTTGTGTTAGTGTTGAAAAACCACTTTTCGCACTTGTGTTGGTGCAGGAAACCACTTTTGCACTTGTATTAGTGTGGAAAAACCACTTTTCGCACTTGTGTTAGTGTTTAAAAACCACTTTTCGCACTTGTGTTAGTGTTGAAAAACCACTTTTCGCACTTGTGCTAGTGTTGAAAAACCACTTTTCGCACTTGTGTTGGTGCAGGAAACCACTTTTGCACTTGTATTAGTGTGGAAAAACCACTTTTCGCTCTTGTGTTAGTGTTGAAAAAACACTTTTCGCACTTGTGTTGGTGCAGGAAACCACTTTTCGCACTTGTGTTAGTGTTGAAAAACCACTTTTCGCACTTGTGTTAGTGTTGAAAAACCACTTTTCGCACTTGTGTTAGTGCAGGAAACCACTTTTGCACTTGCAGTATTGTGGAAAAAACACTTTTTGCACTTGTGATGGTGTTGAAAAACCACTTTTCGCACTTGTGATAGTGTTGAAAAACCACTTTTCGCACTTGTGTTAGTGTTGAAAAACCACTTTTCGCACTTGTGTTGGTGCAGGAAACCACTTTTGCACTTGTATTAGTGTGGAAAAAAACACTTTTCGCACTTGTGTTAGTGTTGAAAAACCACTTTTCGCACTTGGGTTAGTGTTGAAAAACCACTTTTCGCACTTGTGTTAGTGTTGAAAAACCACTTTTCGCACTTGTGTTGGTGCAGGAAACCACTTTTGCACTTGTATTAGCGTGGAAAAAAACACTTTTTGCACTTGTGATAGTGTTGAAAAACCACTTTTCGCACTTGTGTTAGTGTTGAAAAAACACTTTTCGCACTTGTGTTGGTGCAGGAAACCACTTTTGCACTTGTATTAGTGTGGAAAAACCACTTTTCGCACTTGGGTTAGTGTTGAAAAACCACTTTTTGCACTTGTGTTAGTGTTGAAAAACCACTTTTCGCACTTGTGTTGGTGCAGGAAACCACTTTTGCACTTGTATTAGTGTGGAAAAACCACTTTTCGCACTTGTGTTAGTGTTGAAAAACCACTTTTCGCACTTGTGTTAGTGTTGAAAAAACACTTTTCGCACTTGTGTTAGTGTTGAAAAACCACTTTTCGCACTTGTGTTGGTGCAGGAAACCACTTTTGCACTTGTAATAGTGTGGAAAAAACACTTTTCACACTTGTGTTAGTGTTGAAAAAACACTTTTCGCACCTGTGTTAGTGTTGAAAAACCACTTTTCGCACTTGTGTTGGTGCAGGAAACCACTTTTGCACTTGTATAAGTGTGGAAAAACCACTTTTCGCACTTGTGATAGTGTTGAAAAACCACTTTTCGCACTTGTGTTAGTGTTGAAAAACCACTTTTCGCACTTGTGTTGGTGCAGGAAACCACTTTTGCACTTGTATTAGTGTGGAAAAAACACTTTTCGCACTTGTGTTAATGTTGAAAAACCACTTTTCGCACTTGTGTTAGTGTTGAAAAACCACTTTTCGCACTTGTGTTGGTGCAGGAAACCACTTTTGCACTTGTATTAGTGTGGAAAAATCACTTTTTGCACTTGTGATAGTGTTGAAAAACCACTTTTCGCACTTGTGTTAGTGTTGAAAAATCACTTTTCGCACTTGTGTTGGTGCAGGAAACCACTTTTGCACTTGTATTAGTGTGGAAAAACCACTTTTCGCACTTGTGTTAGTGTTGAAAAACCACTTTTCGCACTTGTGTTAGTGTTGAAAAACCACTTTTCGCACTTGTGTTGGTGCAGGAAACCGCTTTTGCACTTGTATTAGCGTGGAAAAAACACTTTTTGCACTTGTGATAGTGTTGAAAAACCACTTTTCGCACTTGTGTTAGTGTTGAAAAACCACTTTTCGCACTTGTGTTGGTGCAGGAAACCACTTTTGCACTTGTATTAGTGTGGAAAAACCACTTTTCGCACTTGTGTTAGTGTTGAAAAACCACTTTTCGCACTTGTGTTAGTGTTGAAAAACCACTTTATGCACTTGTGCTAGTGTTGAAAAACCACTTTTCGCACTTGTGTTGGTGCAGGAAACCACTTTTGCACTTGTATTAGTGTGGAAAAAACACTTTTCGCACTTGTGTTAGTGTTGAAAAACCACTTTTCGCACTTGGGTTAGTGTTGAAAAACCACTTTTCGCACTTGTGTTGGTGCAGGAAACCACTTTTGCACTTGTATTAGTGTGGAAAAACCACTTTTCGCACTTGTGTTAGTGTTGAAAAACCACTTTTCGCACTTGTGTTAGTGTTGAAAAACCACTTTTGCCACTTGTGTTGGTGCAGGAAACCACTTTTGCACTTGTATTAGTGTGGAAAAACCACTTTTCGCACTTGTGATAGTGTTGAAAAACCACTTTTCGCACTTGTGTTAGTGTTGAAAAACCACTTTTCGCACTTGTGTTGGTGCAGGAAACCACTTTTGCGCTTGTATTAGTGTTGAAAAACCACTTTTCGCACTTGTGTTAGTGTTGAAAAACCACTTTTTGCACTTGTGTTAGTGTAGAAAAACCACTTTTCGCACTTGTGTTGGTGCAGGAAACCACTTTTGCGCTTGTATTAGTGTTGAAAAACCACTTTTCGCACTTGTGTTAGTGTTGAAAAACCACTTTTCGCACTTGTGTTAGTGTTGAAAAACCACATTTCGCACTTGTGTTGGTGCAGGAAACCACTTTTGCACTTGTATTAGTGTGGAAAAACCACTTTTGGCACTTGTGTTAGTGTTGAAAAACCACTTTTCGCACTTGTGTTGGTGCAGGAAACCACTTTTGCACTTGTAATAGTGTGGAAAAAACACTTTTCGCACTTGTGTTAGTGTTGAAAAAACACTTTTCGCACCTGTGTTAGTGTTGAAAAACCACTTTTCGCACTTGTGTTGGTGCAGGAAACCACTTTTGCACTTGTATTAGTGTGGAAGAAACACTTTTTGCACTTGTGATAGTCTTGAAAAACCACTTTTCGCACTTGGGTTAGTGTTGAAAAACCACTTTTCGCACTTGTGTTGGTGCAGGAAACCACTTTTGCACTTGTATTAGTGTGGAAAAACCACTTTTCGCACTTGTGTTGGTGCAGGAAACCACTTTTGCACTTGTATTAATGTGGAAAAAACACTTTTCGCACTTGTGTTAGTGTTGAAAAACCACTTTTCGCACTTGTGTTAGTGTTGAAAAACCACTTTTTGCACTTGTGTTAGTGTAGAAAAACCACTTTTCGCACTTGTGTTGGTGCAGGAAACCACTTTTGCGCTTGTATTAGTGTTGAAAAACCACTTTTCGCACTTGTGTTAGTGTTGAAAAACCACTTTTCGCACTTGTGTTAGTGTTGAAAAACCACTTTTCGCACTTGTGTTGGTGCAGGAAACCACTTTTGCACTTGTATTAGTGTGGAAAAAACACTTTTTGCACTTGTGATAGTGTTGAAAAACCAATTTTCGCACTTGTGTTAGTGTTGAAAAACCACTTTTCGCACTTGTGTTGGTGCAGGAAACCACTTTTGCACTTGTATTAGTGTGGAAAAAACACTTTTCGCACTTGTGTTAGTGTTGAAAAACCACTTTTTGCGCTTGTGTTAGTGTTGAAAAAACACTTTTCGCACTTGTGTTGGTGCAGGAAACCACTTTTGCACTTGTATTAGTGTGGAAAAACCACTTTTCGCACTTGTGTTAGTGTTGAAAAACCACTTTTCGCACTTGTGTTAGTGTTAAAAAACCACTTTTCACACTTGTGTTAGTGTTGAAAAACCACTTTTCGCACTTGTGTTGGTGCAGGAAACCACTTTTGCACTTGTATTAGTGTGGAAAAACACTTTTCGCACTTGTGTTAGTGTTGAAAAACCACTTTTTGCACTTGTGTTAGTGTAGAAAAACCACTTTTCGCACTTGTGTTGGTGCAGGAAACCACTTTTGCGCTTGTATTAGTGTTGAAAAACCACTTTTCGCACTTGTGTTAGTGTTGAAAAACCACTTTTCGCACTTGTGTTAGTGTTGAAAAACCACTTTTCGCACTTGTGTTGGTGCAGGAAACCAATTTTGCACTTGTATTAGTGTGGAAAAAACACTTTTTGCACTTGTGATAGTGTTGAAAAACCAATTTTCGCACTTGTGTTAGTGTTGAAAAACCACTTTTCGCACTTGTGTTGGTGCAGGAAACCACTTTTGCACTTGTATTAGTGTTGAAAAACCACTTTTCGCACTTGTGTTAGTGTTGAAAAACCACTTTTCGCATTTGTGTTGGTGCAGGAAACCACTTTTGCACTTGTAATAGTGTGGAAAAAACACTTTTTGCACTTGTGATAGTGTTGAAAAACCAATTTTCGCACTTGTGTTAGTGTTGAAAAACCACTTTTCGCACTTGTGTTGGTGCAGGAAACCACTTTTGCACTTGTATTAGTGTTGAAAAACCACTTTTCGCACTTGTGTTAGTGTTGAAAAACCACTTTTCGCATTTGTGTTGGTGCAGGAAACCACTTTTGCACTTGTATTAGTGTTGAAAAACCACTTTTCGCACTTGTGTTAGTGTTGAAAAACCACTTTTCGCACTTGTGTTGGTGCAGGAAACCACTTTTGCACTTGTAATAGTGTGGAAAAAACACTTTTCGCACTTGTGTTAGTGTTGAAAAAACACTTTTCGCACCTGTGTTAGTGTTGAAAAACCACTTTTCGCACTTGTGTTGGTGCAGGAAACCACTTTTGCACTTGTATTAGTGTGGAAGAAACACTTTTTGCACTTGTGATAGTCTTGAAAAACCACTTTTCGCACTTGGGTTAGTGTTGAAAAACCACTTTTCGCACTTGTGTTGGTGCAGGAAACCACTTTTGCACTTGTATTAGTGTGGAAAAACCACTTTTCGCACTTGTGTTGGTGCAGGAAACCACTTTTGCACTTGTATTAATGTGGAAAAAACACTTTTCGCACTTGTGTTAGTGTTGAAAAACCACTTTTCGCACTTGTGTTAGTGTTGAAAAACCACTTTTTGCACTTGTGTTAGTGTAGAAAAACCACTTTTCGCACTTGTGTTGGTGCAGGAAACCACTTTTGCGCTTGTATTAGTGTTGAAAAACCACTTTTCGCACTTGTGTTAGTGTTGAAAAACCACTTTTCGCACTTGTGTTAGTGTTGAAAAACCACTTTTCGCACTTGTGTTGGTGCAGGAAACCACTTTTGCACTTGTATTAGTGTGGAAAAAACACTTTTTGCACTTGTGATAGTGTTGAAAAACCAATTTTCGCACTTGTGTTAGTGTTGAAAAACCACTTTTCGCACTTGTGTTGGTGCAGGAAACCACTTTTGCACTTGTATTAGTGTGGAAAAAACACTTTTCGCACTTGTGTTAGTGTTGAAAAACCACTTTTTGCGCTTGTGTTAGTGTTGAAAAAACACTTTTCGCACTTGTGTTGGTGCAGGAAACCACTTTTGCACTTGTATTAGTGTGGAAAAACCACTTTTCGCACTTGTGTTAGTGTTGAAAAACCACTTTTCGCACTTGTGTTAGTGTTAAAAAACCACTTTTCACACTTGTGTTAGTGTTGAAAAACCACTTTTCGCACTTGTGTTGGTGCAGGAAACCACTTTTGCACTTGTATTAGTGTGGAAAAACACTTTTCGCACTTGTGTTAGTGTTGAAAAACCACTTTTTGCACTTGTGTTAGTGTAGAAAAACCACTTTTCGCACTTGTGTTGGTGCAGGAAACCACTTTTGCGCTTGTATTAGTGTTGAAAAACCACTTTTCGCACTTGTGTTAGTGTTGAAAAACCACTTTTCGCACTTGTGTTAGTGTTGAAAAACCACTTTTCGCACTTGTGTTGGTGCAGGAAACCAATTTTGCACTTGTATTAGTGTGGAAAAAACACTTTTTGCACTTGTGATAGTGTTGAAAAACCAATTTTCGCACTTGTGTTAGTGTTGAAAAACCACTTTTCGCACTTGTGTTGGTGCAGGAAACCACTTTTGCACTTGTATTAGTGTTGAAAAACCACTTTTCGCACTTGTGTTAGTGTTGAAAAACCACTTTTCGCATTTGTGTTGGTGCAGGAAACCACTTTTGCACTTGTATTAGTGTGGAAAAACCACTTTTCGCACTTGTGTTAGTGTTGAAAAACCACTTTTCGCACCTGTGTTAGTGTTGAAAAACCACTTTTCGCACTTGTGTTGGTGCAGGAAACCACCTTTGCACTTGTATTAGTGTGGAAAAAACACTTTTTGCACTTGTGATAGTGTTGAAAAACAACTTTTCGCACTTGTGTTAGTGTTGAAAAACCACTTTTCGCACTTGTGTTGGTGCAGGAAACCACTTTTGCACTTGTGTTAGTGTTGAAAAACCAGTTTTCGCACTTGTGTTAGTGTTGAAAAACCACTTTTCGCACTTGTGTTGGTGCAGGAAACCACTTTTGCACTTGTATTAGTGTGGAAAAACCACTTTTCGCACTTGTGTTAGTGTTGAAAAACCACTTTTTGCACTTGTGTTAGTGTTGAAAAACCACTTTTCGCACTTGTGTTAGTGTTGAAAAACCACTTTTCGCACCTGTGTTGGTGCAGGAAACCACTTTTGCACTTGTATTAGTGTGGAAAAAACACTTTTCGCACTTGTGTTAGTGTTGAAAAACCACTTTTCGCACTTGGGTTAGTGTTGAAAAACCACTTTTCGCACTTGTGTTGGTGCAGGAAACCACTTTTGCACTTGTATTAGTGTGGAAAAAACACTTTTGCACTTGTGATAGTGTTGAAAAACCACTTTTCGCACTTGTGTTAGTGTTGAAAAACCACTTTCGCACTTGTGTTGGTGCAGGAAACCACTTTTGCACTTGTATTAGTGTGTAAAAACCACTTTTCGCACTTGTGTTAGTGTTGAAAAACCACTTTTCGCACTTGTGTTAGTGTTGAAAAACCACTTTTCGCACTTGTGTTGGTGCAGGAAACCACTTTTGCACTTGTATTAGTGTGGAAAAAACACTTTTTGCACTTGTGATAGTGTTGAAAAACCATTTTTCGCACTTGTGTTAGTGTTGAAAAACCACTTTTCGCACTTGTGTTAGTGCAGGAAACCACTTTTGCACTTGCATTAGTGTGGAAAAAACACTTTTTGCACTTGTGATAGTGTTGAAAAACCACTTTTCGCACTTGTGATAGTGTTGAAAAACCACTTTTCGCACTTGTGTTAGTGTTGAAAAACCACTTTTCGCACTTGTGTTGGTGCAGGAAATCACTTTTGCACTTGTATTAGTGTGGAAAAAACACTTTTCACACTTGTGTTAGTGTTGAAAAACCACTTTTCGCACTTGTGTTAGTGTTGAAAAACCACTTTTCGCACTTGTGTTGGTGCAGGAAACCACTTTTGCACTTGTATTAGTGTGGAAAAATAACTTTTTGCACTTATGATAGTGTTGAAAAACCACTTTTCGCACTTGTGTTAGTGTTGAAAAACCACTTTTCGCACTTGTGTTGGTGCAGGAAACCACTTTTGCACTTGCATTAGTGTGGAAAAACCACTTTTCGCACTTGTGTTAGTGTTGAAAAACCACTTTTCGCACTTGTGTTAGTGTTGAAAAACCACTTTAAGCACTTGTGTTAGTGTTGAAAAACCACTTTTCGCACTTGTGTTGGTGCAGGAAACCACTTTTGCACTTGTATTAGTGTGGAAAAACCACTTTTCGCACTTGTGTTAGTGATGAAAAAACACTTTTCGCACTTGTGTTAGTGTTGAAAAACCACTTTTCGCACTTGTGTTGGTGCAGGAAACCACTTTTGCACTTGTATTAGTGTGGAACAATAACTTTTTGCACTTATGATAGTGTTGAAAAACCACTTTTCGCACTTGTGTTAGTGTTGAAAAACCACTTTTCGCACTTGTGTTGGTGCAGGAAACCGTTTTTGCACTTGTATTAGCGTGGAAAAAACACTTTTTGCACTTGTGATAGTGTTGAAAAACCACTTTTCGCACTTGTGTTAGTGTTGAAAAACCACTTTTCGCACTTGTGTTGGTGCAGGAAACCACTTTTGCACTTGTATTAGTGTGGAAAAATAACTTTTTGCACTTATGATAGTGTTGAAAAACCACTTTTCGCACTTGTGTTAGTGTTGAAAAACCACTTTTCGCACTTGTGTTGGTGCAGGAAACCACTTTTGCACTTGCATTAGTGTGGAAAAACCACTTTTCGCACTTGTGTTAGTGTTGAAAAACCACTTTTCGCACTTGTGTTAGTGTTGAAAAACCACTTTTCGCACTTGTGCTAGTGTTGAAAAACCACTTTTCGCACTTGTGTTGGTGCAGGAAACCACTTTTGCACTTGTATTAGTGTGGAAAAACCACTTTTCGCTCTTGTGTTAGTGTTGAAAAAACACTTTTCGCACTTGTGTTGGTGCAGGAAACCACTTTTGCACTTGTATTAGTGTGGAAAAAACACTTTTCGCACTTGTGTTAGTGTTGAAAAACCACTTTTCGCACTTGGGTTAGTGTTGAAAAACCACTTTTCGCACTTGTGTTGGTGCAGGAAACCACTTTTGCACTTGTATTAGTGTGGAAAAAACACTTTTTGCACTTGTGATAGTGTTGAAAAACCACTTTTCGCACTTGTGTTCGTGTTGAAAAACCACTTTTCGCACTTGTGTTGGTGCAGGAAACCACTTTTGCACTTGTATTAGTGTGGAAAAACCACTTTTCGCACTTGTGTTAGTGTTGAAAAACCACTTTTCGCACTTGTGTTAGTGTTGAAAAACCACTTTTCGCACTTGTGTTGGTGCAGGAAACCACTTTTGCACTTGTATTAGTGTGGAAAAAACACTTTTTGCACTTGTGATAGTGTTGAAAAACCACTTTTCGCACTTGTGTTAGTGTTGAAAAAACACTTTTCGCACTTGTGTTAGTGCAGGAAACCACTTTTGCACTTGCATTAGTGTGGAAAAAACACTTTTTGCACTTGTGATAGTGTGGAAAAACCACTTTTCACACTTGTGTTGGTGCAGGAAACCACTTTTGCACTTGTATTAGTGTGGAAAAACCACTTTTCGCACTTGTGTTAGTGTTGAAAAACCACTTTTCGCACTTGTGTTAGTGTTGAAAAACCACTTTTCGCACTTGTGTTGGTGCAGGAAACCACTATTGCACTTGTATTAGTGTGGAAAAAACACTTTTTGCACTTGTGATAGTGTTGAAAAACCATTTTTCGCACTTGTGTTAGTGTTGAAAAACCACTTTTCGCACTTGTGTTAGTGCAGGAAACCACTTTTGCACTTGCATTAGTGTGGAAAAAACACTTTTTGCACTTGTGATAGTGTTGAAAAACCACTTTTCGCACTTGTGATAGTGTTGAAAAACCACTTTTCGCACTTGTGTTAGTGTTGAAAAACCACTTTTCGCACTTGTGTTGGTGCAGGAAATCACTTTTGCACTTGTATTAGTGTGGAAAAAACACTTTTCACACTTGTGTTAGTGTTGAAAAACCACTTTTCGCACTTGTGTTAGTGTTGAAAAACCACTTTTCGCACTTGTGTTGGTGCAGGAAACCACTTTTGCACTTGTATTAGTGTGGAAAAATAACTTTTTGCACTTATGATAGTGTTGAAAAACCACTTTTCGCACTTTTTTTTTTTTTTTTTTTTTTTTTTGTATACAAGGTCGAGGCTCGTGAAAGAGCGAACATTAATCACACAGAAAGACAAACCGACACAAAAAACATATAACATAGGGAGCGGTAGACAAGATGGGGAGAGAGGGGGAAGGACACAAACACAACATTTGAGAGCAGGGACCGAGAGACATGGAGACATCGAGAGATCTGAGAGAGGGCGAGGGCTTTGGGGGGGGGGGGGCGTGGGAAGGGGGCGGTGGGAGAGGTATAAAACATATGGACACTGCCAGGACTTCCAGGAAAGAAGTTGGAATTTCAAACAAGGTGGATCTGGGGTGAATTAGCGGGGGTAGAAAAGATCAAGGTTTTGGATGGGGGAAGATAAGAGATGGTGGTGAACAGCTGTTTTAAAGACCTGGAGGGAGGAGTGGGATTGAAGGGAGTGAGGGAGTTTGTTCCAGAGGCGGGAGAAAAGAGGAATGAAAGAGTGAAGGTGAGCAGAGAGCCGAGATTTCGGCAGTTTAACCATCAGAGGGTTGCTGGAAGATCTTGTGCGACCTGTAGGAATATTTGGGGGACAGAGCACAGAGAGAGCTGGGGGTGCAAGGCCGGAGAGGAGTCGGTAGAAGACAGAAAGACCACCTACCTGCCTGCGGTGAGTGAGTGAAAGGCCCTCAGAGATAGCTTCATCGCGGGAGATTCCAATAATTCTGAAAGCTTTGGTTTCAACAGCGTGAAGCCGAGCTAGGTGTGAGGCAGGAGCACCGGCCCATAGGGGAGAACAGTATTCCATTGAGCTGCGGATGAAAGCCTTGTATGTGGTGAGGAGCTCAGGTGTGCCGAGGAAGGACTTCGCACGACGGAGGATGCCCAGTCGGCGACTGGCTTTGGAGGCCAGCTTGGAAATGTGGTTTTCCCAAGAAAGATCATGGCAGATAGTGAGACCCAAAATCTTGAGCGACAGAACTTCTTGGAGAGGATTTTTGAGAAAGTAGATGGGAGGGTTGTCCAGTCGATCTTTTCGGAGAGACATAGTAAGAGTGTGAGATTTGTCAGGATTGAAAGACATGTTCCACTTGTTTGACCAGTCTGTGATTTTGTCCAGGTCTTCAGAGAGTGAGGAGGCAGCAGACTGCCGATCTGAGGGAAGAGGAATGGAGCGGCAGAGAGTGGAGTCATCAGCAAAGAGATAGAGAGGATTTTCAAGTTTTTTCAAGATTTTCAAGACTTGTGTTAGTGTTGAAAAACCACTTTTCGCACTTGTGTTGGTGCAGGAAACCACTTTTGCACTTGCATTAGTGTGGAAAAACCACTTTTCGCACTTGTGTTAGTGTTGAAAAACCACTTTTCGCACTTGTGTTAGTGTTGAAAAACCACTTTACGCACTTGTGTTAGTGTTGAAAAACCACTTTTCGCACTTGTGTTGGTGCAGGAAACCACTTTTGCACTTGTATTAGTGTGGAAAAACCACTTTTCGCACTTGTGTTAGTGATGAAAAAACACTTTTCGCACTTGTGTTAGTGTTGAAAAACCACTTTTCGCACTTGTGTTGGTGCAGGAAACCACTTTTGCACTTGTATTAGTGTGGAACAATAACTTTTTGCACTTATGATAGTGTTGAAAAACCACTTTTCGCACTTGTGTTAGTGTTGAAAAACCACTTTTCGCACTTGTGTTGGTGCAGGAAACCGTTTTTGCACTTGTATTAGCGTGGAAAAAACACTTTTTGCACTTGTGATAGTGTTGAAAAACCACTTTTCGCACTTGTGTTAGTGTTGAAAAACCACTTTTCGCACTTGTGTTGGTGCAGGAAACCACTTTTGCACTTGTATTAGTGTGGAAAAATAACTTTTTGCACTTATGATAGTGTTGAAAAACCACTTTTCGCACTTGTGTTAGTGTTGAAAAACCACTTTTCGCACTTGTGTTGGTGCAGGAAACCACTTTTGCACTTGCATTAGTGTGGAAAAACCACTTTTCGCACTTGTGTTAGTGTTGAAAAACCACTTTTCGCACTTGTGTTAGTGTTGAAAAACCACTTTTCGCACTTGTGCTAGTGTTGAAAAACCACTTTTCGCACTTGTGTTGGTGCAGGAAACCACTTTTGCACTTGTATTAGTGTGGAAAAACCACTTTTCGCTCTTGTGTTAGTGTTGAAAAAACACTTTTCGCACTTGTGTTGGTGCAGGAAACCACTTTTGCACTTGTATTAGTGTGGAAAAAACACTTTTCGCACTTGTGTTAGTGTTGAAAAACCACTTTTCGCACTTGGGTTAGTGTTGAAAAACCACTTTTCGCACTTGTGTTGGTGCAGGAAACCACTTTTGCACTTGTATTAGTGTGGAAAAAACACTTTTTGCACTTGTGTTAGTGTTGAAAAACCACTTTTCGCACTTGTGTTAGTGTTGAAAAACCACTTTTTGCACTTGTGTTGGTGCAGGAAACCACTTTTGCACTTGTATTAGTGTGGAAAAACCACTTTTCGCACTTGTGTTAGTGTTGAAAAACCACTTTTCGCACTTGTGTTAGTGTTGAAAAACCACTTTTCGCACTTGTGTTGGTGCAGGAAACCACTTTTGCACTTGTATTAGTGTGGAAAAAACACTTTTTGCACTTGTGATAGTGTTGAAAAACCACTTTTCGCACTTGTGTTAGTGTTGAAAAAACACTTTTCGCACTTGTGTTAGTGCAGGAAACCACTTTTGCACTTGCATTAGTGTGGAAAAAACACTTTTTGCACTTGTGATAGTGTGGAAAAAACACTTTTCACACTTGTGTTAGTGTTGAAAAACCACTTTTCGCACTTGTGTTAGTGTTGAAAAACCACTTTTCGCACTTGTGTTGGTGCAGGAAACCACTTTTGCACTTGTATTAGTGTGGAAAAATCACTTTTTGCACTTGTGATAGTGTTGAAAAACCACTTTTCGCACTTGTGTTAGTGTTGAAAAACCACTTTTCGCACTTGTGTTGGTGCAGGAAACCACTTTTGCACTTGTATTAGTGTGGAAAAACCACTTTTCGCACTTGTGTTAGTGTTGAAAAACCACTTTTCGCACTTTTTTGAGTGTTGAAAAACCACTTTTCGCACTTGTGTTAGTGTTGAAAAACCACTTTTCGCACTTGTGTTGGTGCAGGAAACCACTTTTGCACTTGTATTAGTGTGGAAAAACCACTTTTCGCACTTGTGTTAGTGATGAAAAAACACTTTTCGCACTTGTGTTAGTGTTGAAAAACCACTTTTCGCACTTGTGTTGGTGCAGGAAACCGTTTTTGCACTTGTATTAGCGTGGAAAAAACACTTTTTGCACTTATGATAGTGTTGAAAAACCACTTTTCGCACTTGTGTTAGTGTTTAAAAACCACTTTTCGCACTTGTGTTAGTGTTGAAAAACCACTTTTTGCACTTGTGTTAGTGTAGAAAAACCACTTTTCGCACTTGTGTTGGTGCAGGAAACCACTTTTGCGCTTGTATTAGTGTTGAAAAACCACTTTTCGCACTTGTGTTAGTGTTGAAAAACCACTTTTCGCACTTGTGTTAGTGTTGAAAAACCACATTTCGCACTTGTGTTGGTGCAGGAAACCACTTTTGCACTTGTATTAGTGTGGAAAAACCACTTTTGGCACTTGTGTTAGTGTTGAAAAACCACTTTTCGCACTTGTGTTGGTGCAGGAAACCACTTTTGCACTTGTAATAGTTTGGAAAAACACTTTTCGCACTTGTGTTAGTGTTGAAAAAACACTTTTCGCACCTGTGTTAGTGTTGAAAAACCACTTTTCGCACTTGTGTTGGTGCAGGAAACCACTTTTGCACTTGTATTAGTGTGGAAGAAACACTTTTTGCACTTGTGATAGTCTTGAAAAACCACTTTTCGCACTTGGGTTAGTGTTGAAAAACCACTTTTCGCACTTGTGTTGGTGCAGGAAACCACTTTTGCACTTGTATTAGTGTGGAAAAACCACTTTTCACACTTGTGTTGGTGCAGGAAACCACTTTTGCACTTGTATTAATGTGGAAAAAACACTTTTCGCACTTGTGTTAGTGTTGAAAAACCACTTTTCGCACTTGTGTTAGTGTTGAAAAACCACTTTTTGCACTTGTGTTAGTGTAGAAAAACCACTTTTCGCACTTGTGTTGGTGCAGGAAACCACTTTTGCGCTTGTATTAGTGTTGAAAAACCACTTTTCGCACTTGTGTTAGTGTTGAAAAACCACTTTTCGCACTTGTGTTAGTGTTGAAAAACCACTTTTCACACTTGTGTTGGTGCAGGAAACCACTTTTGCACTTGTATTAGTGTGGAAAAAACACTTTTTGCACTTGTGATAGTGTTGAAAAAACAATTTTCGCACTTGTGTTAGTGTTGAAAAACCACTTTTCGCACTTGTGTTGGTGCAGGAAACCACTTTTGCACTTGTATTAGTGTGGAAAAAACACTTTTCGCACTTGTGTTAGTGTTGAAAAACCACTTTTTGCTCTTGTGTTAGTGTTGAAAAAACACTTTTCGCACTTGTGTTGGTGCAGGAAACCACTTTTGCACTTGTATTAGTGTGGAAAAACCACTTTTCGCACTTGTGTTAGTGTTGAAAAACCACTTTTCGCACTTGTGTTAGTGTTAAAAAACCACTTTTCACACTTGTGTTAGTGTTGAAAAACCACTTTTCGCACTTGTGTTGGTGCAGGAAACCACTTTTGCACTTGTATTAGTGTGGAAAAACACTTTTCGCACTTGTGTTAGTGTTGAAAAACCACTTTTTGCACTTGTGTTAGTGTAGAAAAACCACTTTTCGCACTTGTGTTGGTGCAGGAAACCACTTTTGCGCTTGTATTAGTGTTGAAAAACCACTTTTCGCACTTGTGTTAGTGTTGAAAAACCACTTTTCGCACTTGTGTTAGTGTTGAAAAACCACTTTTCGCACTTGTGTTGGTGCAGGAAACCAATTTTGCACTTGTATTAGTGTGGAAAAAACACTTTTTGCACTTGTGATAGTGTTGAAAAACCAATTTTCGCACTTGTGTTAGTGTTGAAAAACCACTTTTCGCACTTGTGTTGGTGCAGGAAACCACTTTTGCACTTGTATTAGTGTTGAAAAACCACTTTTCGCACTTGTGTTAGTGTTGAAAAACCACTTTTCGCATTTGTGTTGGTGCAGGAAACCACTTTTGCACTTGTATTAGTGTGGAAAAACCACTTTTCGCACTTGTGTTAGTGTTGAAAAACCACTTTTCGCACCTGTGTTAGTGTTGAAAAACCACTTTTCGCACTTGTGTTGGTGCAGGAAACCACCTTTGCACTTGTATTAGTGTGGAAAAAACACTTTTTGCACTTGTGATAGTGTTGAAAAACAACTTTTCGCACTTGTGTTAGTGTTGAAAAACCACTTTTCGCACTTGTGTTGGTGCAGGAAACCACTTTTGCACTTGTGTTAGTGTTGAAAAACCAGTTTTCGCACTTGTGTTAGTGTTGAAAAACCACTTTTCGCACTTGTGTTGGTGCAGGAAACCACTTTTGCACTTGTATTAGTGTGGAAAAACCACTTTTCGCACTTGTGTTAGTGTTGAAAAACCACTTTTTGCACTTGTGTTAGTGTTGAAAAACCACTTTTCGCACTTGTGTTAGTGTTGAAAAACCACTTTTCGCACCTGTGTTGGTGCAGGAAACCACTTTTGCACTTGTATTAGTGTGGAAAAAACACTTTTCGCACTTGTGTTAGTGTTGAAAAACCACTTTTCGCACTTGGGTTAGTGTTGAAAAACCACTTTTCGCACTTGTGTTGGTGCAGGAAACCACTTTTGCACTTGTATTAGTGTGGAAAAAACACTTTTTGCACTTGTGATAGTGTTGAAAAACCACTTTTCGCACTTGTGTTAGTGTTGAAAAACCACTTTTCGCACTTGTGTTGGTGCAGGAAACCACTTTTGCACTTGTATTAGTGTGGAAAAACCACTTTTCGCACTTGTGTTAGTGTTGAAAAACCACTTTTCGCACTTGTGTTAGTGTTGAAAAACCACTTTTCGCACTTGTGTTGGTGCAGGAAACCACTTTTGCACTTGTATTAGTGTGGAAAAAACACTTTTTGCACTTGTGATAGTGTTGAAAAACCATTTTTCGCACTTGTGTTAGTGTTGAAAAACCACTTTTCGCACTTGTGTTAGTGCAGGAAACCACTTTTGCACTTGCATTAGTGTGGAAAAAACACTTTTTGCACTTGTGATAGTGTTGAAAAACCACTTTTCGCACTTGTGATAGTGTTGAAAAACCACTTTTCGCACTTGTGTTAGTGTTGAAAAACCACTTTTCGCACTTGTGTTAGTGTTGAAAAACCACTTTTCGCACTTGTGTTAGTGTTGAAAAACCACTTTTCGCACTTGTGTTGGTGCAGGACACCACTTTTGCACTTGTATTAGTGTGGAAAAATAACTTTTTGCACTTATGATAGTGTTGAAAAACCACTTTTCGCACTTGTGTTAGTGTTGAAAAACCACTTTTCGCACTTGTGTTGGTGCAGGAAACCACTTTTGCACTTGCATTAGTGTGGAAAAACCACTTTTCGCACTTGTGTTAGTGTTGAAAAACCACTTTTCGCACTTGTGTTAGTGTTGAAAAACCACTTTAAGCACTTGTGTTAGTGTTGAAAAACCACTTTTCGCACTTGTGTTGGTGCAGGAAACCACTTTTGCACTTGTATTAGTGTGGAAAAACCACTTTTCGCACTTGTGTTAGTGATGAAAAAACACTTTTCGCACTTGTGTTAGTGTTGAAAAACCACTTTTCGCACTTGTGTTGGTGTAGGAAACCACTTTTGCACTTGTATTAGTGTGGAACAATAACTTTTTGCACTTATGATAGTGTTGAAAAACCACTTTTCGCACTTGTGTTAGTGTTGAAAAACCACTTTTCGCACTTGTGTTGGTGCAGGAAACCGTTTTTGCACTTGTATTAGCTTGGAAAAAACACTTTTTGCACTTGTGATAGTGTTGAAAAACCACTTTTCGCACTTGTGTTAGTGTTGAAAAACCACTTTTCGCACTTGTGTTGGTGCAGGAAACCACTTTTGCACTTGTATTAGTGTGGAAAAATAACTTTTTGCACTTATGATAGTGTTGAAAAACCACTTTTCGCACTTGTGTTAGTGTTGAAAAACCACTTTTCGCACTTGTGTTGGTGCAGGAAACCACTTTTGCACTTGCATTAGTGTGGAAAAACCACTTTTCGCACTTGTGTTAGTGTTGAAAAACCACTTTTCGCACTTGTGTTAGTGTTGAAAAACCACTTTTCGCACTTGTGCTAGTGTTGAAAAACCACTTTTCGCACTTGTGTTGGTGCAGGAAACCACTTCTGCACTTGTATTAGTGTGGAAAAACCACTTTTCGCTCTTGTGTTAGTGTTGAAAAAATACTTTTCGCACTTGTGTTGGTGCAGGAAACCACTTTTGCACTTGTATTAGTGTGGAAAAAACACTTTTTGCACTTGTGATAGTGTTGAAAAACCACTTTTCGCACTTGTGTTAGTGTTGAAAAAACACTTTTCGCACTTGTGTTAGTGCAGGAAACCACTTTTGCACTTGCATTAGTGTGGAAAAAACACTTTTTGCACTTGTGATAGTGTGGAAAAAACACTTTTCACACTTGTGTTAGTGTTGAAAAACCACTTTTTGCACTTGTGTTAGTGTTGAAAAACCACTTTTCGCACTTGTGTTGGTGCAGGAAACCACTTTTGCACTTGTATTAGTGTGGAAAAATCACTTTTTGCACTTGTGATAGTGTTGAAAAACCACTTTTCGCACTTGTGTTAGTGTTGAAAAACCACTTTTCGCACTTGTGTTGGTGCAGGAAACCACTTTTGCACTTGTATTAGTGTGGAAAAACCACTTTTCGCACTTGTGTTAGTGTTGAAAAACCACTTTTCGCACTTTTTTGAGTGTTGAAAAACCACTTTTCGCACTTGTGTTAGTGTTGAAAAACCACTTTTCGCACTTGTGTTGGTGCAGGAAACCACTTTTGCACTTGTATTAGTGTGGAAAAACCACTTTTCGCACTTGTGTTAGTGATGAAAAAACACTTTTCGCACTTGTGTTAGTGTTGAAAAACCACTTTTCGCACTTGTGTTGGTGCAGGAAACCGTTTTTGCACTTGTATTAGCGTGGAAAAAACACTTTTTGCACTTATGATAGTGTTGAAAAACCACTTTTCGCACTTGTGTTAGTGTTGAAAAACCACTTTTCGCACTTGTGTTAGTGTTGAAAAACCACTTTTTGCACTTGTGTTAGTGTAGAAAAACCACTTTTCGCACTTGTGTTGGTGCAGGAAACCACTTTTGCGCTTGTATTAGTGTTGAAAAACCACTTTTCGCACTTGTGTTAGTGTTGAAAAACCACTTTTCGCACTTGTGTTAGTGTTGAAAAACCACATTTCGCACTTGTGTTGGTGCAGGAAACCACTTTTGCACTTGTATTAGTGTGGAAAAACCACTTTTGGCACTTGTGTTAGTGTTGAAAAACCACTTTTCGCACTTGTGTTGGTGCAGGAAACCACTTTTGCACTTGTAATAGTTTGGAAAAAACACTTTTCGCACTTGTGTTAGTGTTGAAAAAACACTTTTCGCACCTGTGTTAGTGTTGAAAAACCACTTTTCGCACTTGTGTTGGTGCAGGAAACCACTTTTGCACTTGTATTAGTGTGGAAGAAACACTTTTTGCACTTGTGATAGTCTTGAAAAACCACTTTTCGCACTTGGGTTAGTGTTGAAAAACCACTTTTCGCACTTGTGTTGGTGCAGGAAACCACTTTTGCACTTGTATTAGTGTGGAAAAACCACTTTTCACACTTGTGTTGGTGCAGGAAACCACTTTTGCACTTGTATTAATGTGGAAAAAACACTTTTCGCACTTGTGTAAGTGTTGAAAAACCACTTTTCGCACTTGTGTTAGTGTTGAAAAACCACTTTTTGCACTTGTGTTAGTGTAGAAAAACCACTTTTCGCACTTGTGTTGGTGCAGGAAACCACTTTTGCGCTTGTATTAGTGTTGAAAAACCACTTTTCGCACTTGTTTTAGTGTTGAAAAACCACTTTTCGCACTTGTGTTAGTGTTGAAAAACCACTTTTCACACTTGTGTTGGTGCAGGAAACCACTTTTGCACTTGTATTAGTGTGGAAAAAACACTTTTTGCACTTGTGATAGTGTTGAAAAACCAATTTTCGCACTTGTGTTAGTGTTGAAAAACCACTTTTCGCACTTGTGTTGGTGCAGGAAACCACTTTTGCACTTGTATTAGTGTGGAAAAAACACTTTTCGCACTTGTGTTAGTGTTGAAAAACCACTTTTTGCTCTTGTGTTAGTGTTGAAAAAACACTTTTCGCACTTGTGTTGGTGCAGGAAACCACTTTTGCACTTGTATTAGTGTGGAAAAACCACTTTTCGCACTTGTGTTAGTGTTGAAAAACCACTTTTCGCACTTGTGTTAGTGTTAAAAAACCACTTTTCACACTTGTGTTAGTGTTGAAAAACCACTTTTCGCACTTGTGTTGGTGCAGGAAACCACTTTTGCACTTGTATTAGTGTGGAAAAACACTTTTCGCACTTGTGTTAGTGTTGAAAAACCACTTTTTGCACTTGTGTTAGTGTAGAAAAACCACTTTTCGCACTTGTGTTGGTGCAGGAAACCACTTTTGCGCTTGTATTAGTGTTGAAAAACCACTTTTCGCACTTGTGTTAGTGTTGAAAAACCACTTTTCGCACTTGTGTTAGTGTTGAAAAACCACTTTTCGCACTTGTGTTGGTGCAGGAAACCAATTTTGCACTTGTATTAGTGTGGAAAAAACACTTTTTGCACTTGTGATAGTGTTGAAAAACCAATTTTCGCACTTGTGTTAGTGTTGAAAAACCACTTTTCGCACTTGTGTTGGTGCAGGAAACCACTTTTGCACTTGTATTAGTGTTGAAAAACCACTTTTCGCACTTGTGTTAGTGTTGAAAAACCACTTTTCGCATTTGTGTTGGTGCAGGAAACCACTTTTGCACTTGTATTAGTGTGGAAAAACCACTTTTCGCACTTTTGTTAGTGTTGAAAAACCACTTTTCGCACCTGTGTTAGTGTTGAAAAACCACTTTTCGCACTTGTGTTGGTGCAGGAAACCACCTTTGCACTTGTATTAGTGTGGAAAAAACACTTTTTGCACTTGTGATAGTGTTGAAAAACAACTTTTCGCACTTGTGTTAGTGTTGAAAAACCACTTTTCGCACTTGTGTTGGTGCAGGAAACCACTTTTGCACTTGTGTTAGTGTTGAAAAACCAGTTTTCGCACTTGTGTTAGTGTTGAAAAACCACTTTTCGCACTTGTGTTGGTGCAGGAAACCACTTTTGCACTTGTATTAGTGTGGAAAAACCACTTTTCGCACTTGTGTTAGTGTTGAAAAACCACTTTTTGCACTTGTGTTAGTGTTGAAAAACCACTTTTCGCACTTGTGTTAGTGTTGAAAAACCACTTTTCGCACCTGTGTTGGTGCAGGAAACCACTTTTGCACTTGTATTAGTGTGGAAAAAACACTTTTCGCACTTGTGTTAGTGTTGAAAAACCACTTTTCGCACTTGGGTTAGTGTTGAAAAACCACTTTTCGCACTTGTGTTGGTGCAGGAAACCACTTTTGCACTTGTATTAGTGTGGAAAAAACACTTTTTGCACTTGTGATAGTGTTGAAAAACCACTTTTCGCACTTGTGTTAGTGTTGAAAAACCACTTTTCGCACTTGTGTTGGTGCAGGAAACCACTTTTGCACTTGTATTAGTGTGGAAAAACCACTTTTCGCACTTGTGTTAGTGTTGAAAAACCACTTTTCGCACTTGTGTTAGTGTTGAAAAACCACTTTTCGCACTTGTGTTGGTGCAGGAAACCACTTTTGCACTTGTATTAGTGTGGAAAAAACACTTTTTGCACTTGTGATAGTGTTGAAAAACCATTTTTCGCACTTGTGTTAGTGTTGAAAAACCACTTTTCGCACTTGTGTTAGTGCAGGAAACCACTTTTGCACTTGCATTAGTGTGGAAAAAACACTTTTTGCACTTGTGATAGTGTTGAAAAACCACTTTTCGCACTTGTGATAGTGTTGAAAAACCACTTTTCGCACTTGTGTTAGTGTTGAAAAACCACTTTTCGCACTTGTGTTAGTGTTGAAAAACCACTTTTCGCACTTGTGTTAGTGTTGAAAAACCACTTTTCGCACTTGTGTTGGTGCAGGACACCACTTTTGCACTTGTATTAGTGTGGAAAAATAACTTTTTGCACTTATGATAGTGTTGAAAAACCACTTTTCGCACTTGTGTTAGTGTTGAAAAACCACTTTTCGCACTTGTGTTGGTGCAGGAAACCACTTTTGCACTTGCATTAGTGTGGAAAAACCACTTTTCGCACTTGTGTTAGTGTTGAAAAACCACTTTTCGCACTTGTGTTAGTGTTGAAAAACCACTTTAAGCACTTGTGTTAGTGTTGAAAAACCACTTTTCGCACTTGTGTTGGTGCAGGAAACCACTTTTGCACTTGTATTAGTGTGGAAAAACCACTTTTCGCACTTGTGTTAGTGATGAAAAAACACTTTTCGCACTTGTGTTAGTGTTGAAAAACCACTTTTCGCACTTGTGTTGGTGTAGGAAACCACTTTTGCACTTGTATTAGTGTGGAACAATAACTTTTTGCACTTATGATAGTGTTGAAAAACCACTTTTCGCACTTGTGTTAGTGTTGAAAAACCACTTTTCGCACTTGTGTTGGTGCAGGAAACCGTTTTTGCACTTGTATTAGCTTGGAAAAAACACTTTTTGCACTTGTGATAGTGTTGAAAAACCACTTTTCGCACTTGTGTTAGTGTTGAAAAACCACTTTTCGCACTTGTGTTGGTGCAGGAAACCACTTTTGCACTTGTATTAGTGTGGAAAAATAACTTTTTGCACTTATGATAGTGTTGAAAAACCACTTTTCGCACTTGTGTTAGTGTTGAAAAACCACTTTTCGCACTTGTGTTGGTGCAGGAAACCACTTTTGCACTTGCATTAGTGTGGAAAAACCACTTTTCGCACTTGTGTTAGTGTTGAAAAACCACTTTTCGCACTTGTGTTAGTGTTGAAAAACCACTTTTCGCACTTGTGCTAGTGTTGAAAAACCACTTTTCGCACTTGTGTTGGTGCAGGAAACCACTTTTGCACTTGTATTAGTGTGGAAAAACCACTTTTCGCTCTTGTGTTAGTGTTGAAAAAACACTTTTCGCACTTGTGTTGGTGCAGGAAACCACTTTTGCACTTGTATTAGTGTGGAAAAAACACTTTTCGCACTTGTGTTAGTGTTGAAAAACCACTTTTCGCACTTGGGTTAGTGTTGAAAAACCACTTTTCGCACTTGTGTTGGTGCAGGAAACCACTTTTGCACTTGTATTAGTGTGGAAAAAACACTTTTTGCACTTGTGATAGTGTTGAAAAACCACTTTTCGCACTTGTGTTCGTGTTGAAAAACCACTTTTCGCACTTGTGTTGGTGCAGGAAACCACTTTTGCACTTGTATTAGTGTGGAAAAACCACTTTTCGCACTTGTGTTAGTGTTGAAAAACCACTTTTCGCACTTGTGTTAGTGTTGAAAAACCACTTTTCGCACTTGTGTTGGTGCAGGAAACCACTTTTGCACTTGTATTAGTGTGGAAAAAACACTTTTTGCACTTGTGATAGTGTTGAAAAACCACTTTTCGCACTTGTGTTAGTGTTGAAAAAACACTTTTCGCACTTGTGTTAGTGCAGGAAACCACTTTTGCACTTGCATTAGTGTGGAAAAAACACTTTTTGCACTTGTGATAGTGTGGAAAAACCACTTTTCACACTTGTGTTGGTGCAGGAAACCACTTTTGCACTTGTATTAGTGTGGAAAAACCACTTTTCGCACTTGTGTTAGTGTTGAAAAACCACTTTTCGCACTTGTGTTAGTGTTGAAAAACCACTTTTCGCACTTGTGTTGGTGCAGGAAACCACTTTTGCACTTGTATTAGTGTGGAAAAAACACTTTTTGCACTTGTGATAGTGTTGAAAAACCATTTTTCGCACTTGTGTTAGTGTTGAAAAACCACTTTTCGCACTTGTGTTAGTGCAGGAAACCACTTTTGCACTTGCATTAGTGTGGAAAAAACACTTTTTGCACTTGTGATAGTGTTGAAAAACCACTTTTCGCACTTGTGATAGTGTTGAAAAACCACTTTTCGCACTTGTGTTAGTGTTGAAAAACCACTTTTCGCACTTGTGTTGGTGCAGGAAATCACTTTTGCACTTGTATTAGTGTGGAAAAAACACTTTTCACACTTGTGTTAGTGTTGAAAAACCACTTTTCGCACTTGTGTTAGTGTTGAAAAACCACTTTTCGCACTTGTGTTGGTGCAGGAAACCACTTTTGCACTTGTATTAGTGTGGAAAAATAACTTTTTGCACTTATGATAGTGTTGAAAAACCACTTTTCGCACTTGTGTTAGTGTTGAAAAACCACTTTTCGCACTTGTGTTGGTGCAGGAAACCACTTTTGCACTTGCATTAGTGTGGAAAAACCACTTTTCGCACTTGTGTTAGTGTTGAAAAACCACTTTTCGCACTTGTGTTAGTGTTGAAAAACCACTTTACGCACTTGTGTTAGTGTTGAAAAACCACTTTTCGCACTTGTGTTGGTGCAGGAAACCACTTTTGCACTTGTATTAGTGTGGAAAAACCACTTTTCGCACTTGTGTTAGTGATGAAAAAACACTTTTCGCACTTGTGTTAGTGTTGAAAAACCACTTTTCGCACTTGTGTTGGTGCAGGAAACCACTTTTGCACTTGTATTAGTGTGGAACAATAACTTTTTGCACTTATGATAGTGTTGAAAAACCACTTTTCGCACTTGTGTTAGTGTTGAAAAACCACTTTTCGCACTTGTGTTGGTGCAGGAAACCGTTTTTGCACTTGTATTAGCGTGGAAAAAACACTTTTTGCACTTGTGATAGTGTTGAAAAACCACTTTTCGCACTTGTGTTAGTGTTGAAAAACCACTTTTCGCACTTGTGTTGGTGCAGGAAACCACTTTTGCACTTGTATTAGTGTGGAAAAATAACTTTTTGCACTTATGATAGTGTTGAAAAACCACTTTTCGCACTTGTGTTAGTGTTGAAAAACCACTTTTCGCACTTGTGTTGGTGCAGGAAACCACTTTTGCACTTGCATTAGTGTGGAAAAACCACTTTTCGCACTTGTGTTAGTGTTGAAAAACCACTTTTCGCACTTGTGTTAGTGTTGAAAAACCACTTTTCGCACTTGTGCTAGTGTTGAAAAACCACTTTTCGCACTTGTGTTGGTGCAGGAAACCACTTTTGCACTTGTATTAGTGTGGAAAAACCACTTTTCGCTCTTGTGTTAGTGTTGAAAAAACACTTTTCGCACTTGTGTTGGTGCAGGAAACCACTTTTGCACTTGTATTAGTGTGGAAAAAACACTTTTCGCACTTGTGTTAGTGTTGAAAAACCACTTTTCGCACTTGGGTTAGTGTTGAAAAACCACTTTTCGCACTTGTGTTGGTGCAGGAAACCACTTTTGCACTTGTATTAGTGTGGAAAAAACACTTTTTGCACTTGTGATAGTGTTGAAAAACCACTTTTCGCACTTGTGTTAGTGTTGAAAAACCACTTTTCGCACTTGTGTTGGTGCAGGAAACCACTTTTGCACTTGTATTAGTGTGGAAAAACCACTTTTCGCACTTGTGTTAGTGTTGAAAAACCACTTTTCGCACTTGTGTTAGTGTTGAAAAACCACTTTTCGCACTTGTGTTGGTGCAGGAAACCACTTTTGCACTTGTATTAGTGTGGAAAAAACACTTTTTGCACTTGTGATAGTGTTGAAAAACCACTTTTCGCACTTGTGTTAGTGTTGAAAAAACACTTTTCGCACTTGTGTTAGTGCAGGAAACCACTTTTGCACTTGCATTAGTGTGGAAAAAACACTTTTTGCACTTGTGATAGTGTGGAAAAAACACTTTTCACACTTGTGTTAGTGTTGAAAAACCACTTTTCGCACTTGTGTTAGTGTTGAAAAACCACTTTTCGCACTTGTGTTGGTGCAGGAAACCACTTTTGCACTTGTATTAGTGTGGAAAAACCACTTTTCGCACTTGTGTTAGTGTTGAAAAACCACTTTTCGCACTTTTTTGAGTGTTGAAAAACCACTTTTCGCACTTGTGTTAGTGTTGAAAAACCACTTTTCGCACTTGTGTTGGTGCAGGAAACCACTTTTGCATTTGTATTAGTGTGGAAAAACCACTTTTCGCACTTGTGTTAGTGATGAAAAAACACTTTTCGCACTTGTGTTAGTGTTGAAAAACCACTTTTCGCACTTGTGTTGGTGCAGGAAACCGTTTTTGCACTTGTATTAGCGTGGAAAAAACACTTTTTGCACTTATGATAGTGTTGAAAAACCACTTTTCGCACTTGTGTTAGTGTTGAAAAACCACTTTTCGCACTTGTGTTGGTGCAGGAAACCACTTTTGCACTTGTATTAGTGTGGAAAAATAACTTTTTGCACTTATGATAGTGTTGAAAAACCACTTTTCGCACTTGTGTTAGTGTTGAAAAACCACTTTTCGCACTTGTGTTAGTGTTGAAAAACCACTTTTCGCACTTGTGTTGGTGCAGGAAACCACTTTTGCACTTGTATTAGTGTGGAAAAACCACTTTTCGCACTTGTGTTAGTGATGAAAAAACACTTTTCGCACTTGTGTTAGTGTTGAAAAACCACTTTTCGCACTTGTGTTGGTGCAGGAAACCACTTTTGCACTTGTATTAGTGTGGAACAATAACTTTTTGCACTTATGATAGTGTTGAAAAACCACTTTTCGCACTTGTGTTAGTGTTGAAAAACCACTTTTCGCACTTGTGTTGGTGCAGGAAACCGTTTTTGCACTTGTATTAGCGTGGAAAAAACACTTTTTGCACTTGTGATAGTGTTGAAAAACCACTTTTCGCACTTGTGTTAGTGTTGAAAAACCACTTTTCGCACTTGTGTTGGTGCAGGAAACCACTTTTGCACTTGTATTAGTGTGGAAAAATAACTTTTTGCACTTATGATAGTGTTGAAAAACCACTTTTCGCACTTGTGTTAGTGTTGAAAAACCACTTTTCGCACTTGTGTTGGTGCAGGAAACCACTTTTGCACTTGCATTAGTGTGGAAAAACCACTTTTCGCACTTGTGTTAGTGTTGAAAAACCACTTTTCGCACTTGTGTTAGTGTTGAAAAACCACTTTTCGCACTTGTGCTAGTGTTGAAAAACCACTTTTCGCACTTGTGTTGGTGCAGGAAACCACTTTTGCACTTGTATTAGTGTGGAAAAACCACTTTTCGCTCTTGTGTTAGTGTTGAAAAAACACTTTTCGCACTTGTGTTGGTGCAGGAAACCACTTTTGCACTTGTATTAGTGTGGAAAAAACACTTTTCGCACTTGTGTTAGTGTTGAAAAACCACTTTTCGCACTTGGGTTAGTGTTGAAAAACCACTTTTCGCACTTGTGTTGGTGCAGGAAACCACTTTTGCACTTGTATTAGTGTGGAAAAAACACTTTTTGCACTTGTGATAGTGTTGAAAAACCACTTTTCGCACTTGTGTTAGTGTTGAAAAACCACTTTTCGCACTTGTGTTGGTGCAGGAAACCACTTTTGCACTTGTATTAGTGTGGAAAAACCACTTTTCGCACTTGTGTTAGTGTTGAAAAACCACTTTTCGCACTTGTGTTAGTGTTGAAAAACCACTTTTCGCACTTGTGTTGGTGCAGGAAACCACTTTTGCACTTGTATTAGTGTGGAAAAAACACTTTTTGCACTTGTGATAGTGTTGAAAAACCGCTTTTCGCACTTGTGTTAGTGTTGAAAAAACACTTTTCGCACTTGTGTTAGTGCAGGAAACCACTTTTGCACTTGCATTAGTGTGGAAAAAACACTTTTTGCACTTGTGATAGTGTGGAAAAAACACTTTTCACACTTGTGTTAGTGTTGAAAAACCACTTTTCGCACTTGTGTTAGTGTTGAAAAACCACTTTTCGCACTTGTGTTGGTGCAGGAAACCACTTTTGCACTTGTATTAGTGTGGAAAAATCACTTTTTGCACTTGTGATAGTGTTGAAAAACCACTTTTCGCACTTGTGTTAGTGTTGAAAAACCACTTTTCGCACTTGTGTTGGTGCAGGAAACCACTTTTGCACTTGTATTAGTGTGGAAAAACCACTTTTCGCACTTGTGTTAGTGTTGAAAAACCACTTTTCGCACTTGTGTTAGTGTTGAAAAACCACTTTTCGCACTTGTGTTAGTGTTGAAAAACCACTTTTCGCACTTGTGTTGGTGCAGGAAACCACTTTTGCACTTGTATTGGTGTGGAAAAACCACTTTTCGCACTTGTGTTAGTGATGAAAAAACACTTTTCGCACTTGTGTTAGTGTTGAAAAACCACTTTTCGCACTTGTGTTGGTGCAGGAAACCGTTTTTGCACTTGTATTAGCGTGGAAAAAACACTTTTTGCACTTGTGATAGTGTTGAAAAACCACTTTTCGCACTTGTGTTAGTGTTGAAAAACCACTTTTCGCACTTGTGTTGGTGCAGGAAACCACTTTTGCACTTGTATTAGTGTGGAAAAACCACTTTTCGCACTTGTGTTAGTGTTTAAAAACCACTTTTCGCACTTGTGTTAGTGTTGAAAAACCACTTTTCGCACTTGTGCTAGTGTTGAAAAACCACTTTTCGCACTTGTGTTGGTGCAGGAAACCACTTTTGCACTTGTATTAGTGTGGAAAAACCACTTTTCGCTCTTGTGTTAGTGTTGAAAAAACACTTTTCGCACTTGTGTTGGTGCAGGAAACCACTTTTCGCACTTGTGTTAGTGTTGAAAAACCACTTTTCGCACTTGTGTTAGTGTTGAAAAACCACTTTTCGCACTTGTGTTAGTGCAGGAAACCACTTTTGCACTTGCATTATTGTGGAAAAAACACTTTTTGCACTTGTGATGGTGTTGAAAAACCACTTTTCGCACTTGTGATAGTGTTGAAAAACCACTTTTCGCACTTGTGTTAGTGTTGAAAAACCACTTTTCGCACTTGTGTTGGTGCAGGAAACCACTTTTGCACTTGTATTAGTGTGGAAAAAACACTTTTCGCACTTGTGTTAGTGTTGAAAAACCACTTTTCGCACTTGGGTTAGTGTTGAAAAACCACTTTTCGCACTTGTGTTAGTGTTGAAAAACCACTTTTCGCACTTGTGTTGGTGCAGGAAACCACTTTTGCACTTGTATTAGCGTGGAAAAAACACTTTTTGCACTTGTGATAGTGTTGAAAAACCACTTTTCGCACTTGTGTTAGTGTTGAAAAAACACTTTTCGCACTTGTGTTGGTGCAGGAAACCACTTTTGCACTTGTATTAGTGTGGAAAAACCACTTTTCGCACTTGGGTTAGTGTTGAAAAACCACTTTTTGCACTTGTGTTAGTGTTGAAAAACCACTTTTCGCACTTGTGTTGGTGCAGGAAACCACTTTTGCACTTGTATTAGTGTGGAAAAACCACTTTTCGCACTTGTGTTAGTGTTGAAAAACCACTTTTCGCACTTGTGTTAGTGTTGAAAAAACACTTTTCGCACTTGTGTTAGTGTTGAAAAACCACTTTTCGCACTTGTGTTGGTGCAGGAAACCACTTTTGCACTTGTAATAGTGTGGAAAAAACACTTTTCACACTTGTGTTAGTGTTGAAAAAACACTTTTCGCACCTGTGTTAGTGTTGAAAAACCACTTTTCGCACTTGTGTTGGTGCAGGAAACCACTATTGCACTTGTATTAGTGTGGAAAAAACACTTTTTGCACTTGTGATAGTCTTGAAAAACCACTTTTCGCACTTGTGTTAGTGTTGAAAAACCACTTTTCGCACTTGTGTTGGTGCAGGAAATCACTTTTGCACTTGTATTAGTGTGGAAAAAACACTTTTTGCACTTGTGATAGTGTTGAAAAACCACTTTTCGCACTTGTGTTAGTGTTGAAAAACCACTTTTCGCACTTGTGGTAGTGCAGGAAACCACTTTTGCACTTGCATTAGTGTGGAAAAAACACTTTTTGCACTTGTGATAGTGTTGAAAAACCACTTTTCGCACTTGTGATAGTGTTGAAAAACCACTTTTCGCACTTGTGTTAGTGTTGAAAAACCACTTTTCGCACTTGTGTTGGTGCAGGAAACCACTTTTGCACTTGTATTAGTGTGGAAAAAACACTTTTCGCACTTGTGTTAATGTTGAAAAACCACTTTTCGCACTTGTGTTAGTGTTGAAAAACCACTTTTCGCACTTGTGTTGGTGCAGGAAACCACTTTTGCACTTGTATTAGTGTGGAAAAATCACTTTTTGCACTTGTGATAGTGTTGAAAAACCACTTTTCGCACTTGTGTTAGTGTTGAAAAATCACTTTTCGCACTTGTGTTGGTGCAGGAAACCACTTTTGCACTTGTATTAGTGTGGAAAAACCACTTTTCGCACTTGTGTTAGTGTTGAAAAACCACTTTTCGCACTTGTGTTAGTGTTGAAAAACCACTTTTCGCACTTGTGTTGGTGCAGGAAACCGCTTTTGCACTTGTATTAGCGTGGAAAAAACACTTTTTGCACTTGTGATAGTGTTGAAAAACCACTTTTCGCACTTGTGTTAGTGTTGAAAAACCACTTTTCGCACTTGTGTTGGTGCAGGAAACCACTTTTGCTCTTGTATTAGTGTGGAAAAACCACTTTTCGCACTTGTGTTCGTGTTGAAAAACCACTTTTCGCACTTGTGTTAGTGTTGAAAAACCACTTTATGCACTTGTGCTAGTGTTGAAAAACCACTTTTCGCACTTGTGTTGGTGCAGGAAACCACTTTTGCACTTGTATTAGTGTGGAAAAAACACTTTTCGCACTTGTGTTAGTGTTGAAAAACCACTTTTCGCACTTGGGTTAGTGTTGAAAAACCACTTTTCGCACTTGTGTTGGTGCAGGAAACCACTTTTGCACTTGTATTAGTGTGGATAAACCACTTTTCGCACTTGTGTTAGTGTTGAAAAACCACTTTTCGCACTTGTGTTAGTGTTGAAAAACCACTTTTGCCACTTGTGTTGGTGCAGGAAACCACTTTTGCACTTGTATTAGTGTGGAAAAACCACTTTTCGCACTTGTGATAGTGTTGAAAAACCACTTTTCGCACTTGTGTTAGTGTTGAAAAACCACTTTTCGCACTTGTGTTGGTGCAGGAAACCACTTTTGCGCTTGTATTAGTGTTGAAAAACCACTTTTCGCACTTGTGTTAGTGTTGAAAAACCACTTTTTGCACTTGTGTTAGTGTAGAAAAACCACTTTTCGCACTTGTGTTGGTGCAGGAAACCACTTTTGCGCTTGTATTAGTGTTGAAAAACCACTTTTCGCACTTGTGTTAGTGTTGAAAAACCACTTTTCGCACTTGTGTTAGTGTTGAAAAACCACATTTCGCACTTGTGTTGGTGCAGGAAACCACTTTTGCACTTGTATTAGTGTGGAAAAACCACTTTTGGCACTTGTGTTAGTGTTGAAAAACCACTTTTCGCACTTGTGTTGGTGCAGGAAACCACTTTTGCACTTGAAATAGTGTGGAAAAAACACTTTTCGCACTTGTGTTAGTGTTGAAAAAACACTTTTCGCACCTGTGTTAGTGTTGAAAAACCACTTTTCGCACTTGTGTTGGTGCAGGAAACCACTTTTGCACTTGTATTAGTGTGGAAGAAACACTTTTTGCACTTGTGATAGTCTTGAAAAACCACTTTTCGCACTTGGGTTAGTGTTGAAAAACCACTTTTCGCACTTGTGTTGGTGCAGGAAACCACTTTTGCACTTGTATTAGTGTGGAAAAACCACTTTTCGCACTTGTGTTGGTGCAGGAAACCACTTTTGCACTTGTATTAATGTGGAAAAAACACTTTTCGCACTTGTGTTAGTGTTGAAAAACCACTTTTCGCACTTGTGTTAGTGTTGAAAAACCACTTTTTGCACTTGTGTTAGTGTAGAAAAACCACTTTTCGCACTTGTGTTGGTGCAGGAAACCACTTTTGCGCTTGTATTAGTGTTGAAAAACCACTTTTCGCACTTGTGTTAGTGTTGAAAAACCACTTTTCGCACTTGTGTTAGTGTTGAAAAACCACTTTTCGCACTTGTGTTGGTGCAGGAAACCACTTTTGCACTTGTATTAGTGTGGAAAAAACACTTTTTGCACTTGTGATAGTGTTGAAAAACCAATTTTCGCACTTGTATTAGTGTGGAAAAACCACTTTTCGCACTTGTGTTAGTGTTTAAAAACCACTTTTCGCACTTGTGTTAGTGTTGAAAAACCACTTTTCGCACTTGTGCTAGTGTTGAAAAACCACTTTTCGCACTTGTGTTGGTGCAGGAAACCACTTTTGCACTTGTATTAGTGTGGAAAAACCACTTTTCGCTCTTGTGTTAGTGTTGAAAAAACACTTTTCGCACTTGTGTTGGTGCAGGAAACCACTTTTCGCACTTGTGTTAGTGTTGAAAAACCACTTTTCGCACTTGTGTTAGTGTTGAAAAACCACTTTTCGCACTTGTGTTAGTGCAGGAAACCACTTTTGCACTTGCATTATTGTGGAAAAAACACTTTTTGCACTTGTGATGGTGTTGAAAAACCACTTTTCGCACTTGTGATAGTGTTGAAAAACCACTTTTCGCACTTGTGTTAGTGTTGAAAAACCACTTTTCGCACTTGTGTTGGTGCAGGAAACCACTTTTGCACTTGTATTAGTGTGGAAAAAACACTTTTCGCACTTGTGTTAGTGTTGAAAAACCACTTTTCGCACTTGGGTTAGTGTTGAAAAACCACTTTTCGCACTTGTGTTAGTGTTGAAAAACCACTTTTCGCACTTGTGTTGGTGCAGGAAACCACTTTTGCACTTGTATTAGCGTGGAAAAAACACTTTTTGCACTTGTGATAGTGTTGAAAAACCACTTTTCGCACTTGTGTTAGTGTTGAAAAAACACTTTTCGCACTTGTGTTGGTGCAGGAAACCACTTTTGCACTTGTATTAGTGTGGAAAAACCACTTTTCGCACTTGGGTTAGTGTTGAAAAACCACTTTTTGCACTTGTGTTAGTGTTGAAAAACCACTTTTCGCACTTGTGTTGGTGCAGGAAACCACTTTTGCACTTGTATTAGTGTGGAAAAACCACTTTTCGCACTTGTGTTAGTGTTGAAAAACCACTTTTCGCACTTGTGTTAGTGTTGAAAAAACACTTTTCGCACTTGTGTTAGTGTTGAAAAACCACTTTTCGCACTTGTGTTGGTGCAGGAAACCACTTTTGCACTTGTAATAGTGTGGAAAAAACACTTTTCACACTTGTGTTAGTGTTGAAAAAACACTTTTCGCACCTGTGTTAGTGTTGAAAAACCACTTTTCGCACTTGTGTTGGTGCAGGAAACCACTATTGCACTTGTATTAGTGTGGAAAAAACACTTTTTGCACTTGTGATAGTCTTGAAAAACCACTTTTCGCACTTGTGTTAGTGTTGAAAAACCACTTTTCGCACTTGTGTTGGTGCAGGAAATCACTTTTGCACTTGTATTAGTGTGGAAAAAACACTTTTTGCACTTGTGATAGTGTTGAAAAACCACTTTTCGCACTTGTGTTAGTGTTGAAAAACCACTTTTCGCACTTGTGGTAGTGCAGGAAACCACTTTTGCACTTGCATTAGTGTGGAAAAAACACTTTTTGCACTTGTGATAGTGTTGAAAAACCACTTTTCGCACTTGTGATAGTGTTGAAAAACCACTTTTCGCACTTGTGTTAGTGTTGAAAAACCACTTTTCGCACTTGTGTTGGTGCAGGAAACCACTTTTGCACTTGTATTAGTGTGGAAAAAACACTTTTCGCACTTGTGTTAATGTTGAAAAACCACTTTTCGCACTTGTGTTAGTGTTGAAAAACCACTTTTCGCACTTGTGTTGGTGCAGGAAACCACTTTTGCACTTGTATTAGTGTGGAAAAATCACTTTTTGCACTTGTGATAGTGTTGAAAAACCACTTTTCGCACTTGTGTTAGTGTTGAAAAATCACTTTTCGCACTTGTGTTGGTGCAGGAAACCACTTTTGCACTTGTATTAGTGTGGAAAAACCACTTTTCGCACTTGTGTTAGTGTTGAAAAACCACTTTTCGCACTTGTGTTAGTGTTGAAAAACCACTTTTCGCACTTGTGTTGGTGCAGGAAACCGCTTTTGCACTTGTATTAGCGTGGAAAAAACACTTTTTGCACTTGTGATAGTGTTGAAAAACCACTTTTCGCACTTGTGTTAGTGTTGAAAAACCACTTTTCGCACTTGTGTTGGTGCAGGAAACCACTTTTGCACTTGTATTAGTGTGGAAAAACCACTTTTCGCACTTGTGTTCGTGTTGAAAAACCACTTTTCGCACTTGTGTTAGTGTTGAAAAACCACTTTATGCACTTGTGCTAGTGTTGAAAAACCACTTTTCGCACTTGTGTTGGTGCAGGAAACCACTTTTGCACTTGTATTAGTGTGGAAAAAACACTTTTCGCACTTGTGTTAGTGTTGAAAAACCACTTTTCGCACTTGGGTTAGTGTTGAAAAACCACTTTTCGCACTTGTGTTGGTGCAGGAAACCACTTTTGCACTTGTATTAGTGTGGATAAACCACTTTTCGCACTTGTGTTAGTGTTGAAAAACCACTTTTCGCACTTGTGTTAGTGTTGAAAAACCACTTTTGCCACTTGTGTTGGTGCAGGAAACCACTTTTGCACTTGTATTAGTGTGGAAAAACCACTTTTCGCACTTGTGATAGTGTTGAAAAACCACTTTTCGCACTTGTGTTAGTGTTGAAAAACCACTTTTCGCACTTGTGTTGGTGCAGGAAACCACTTTTGCGCTTGTATTAGTGTTGAAAAACCACTTTTCGCACTTGTGTTAGTGTTGAAAAACCACTTTTTGCACTTGTGTTAGTGTAGAAAAACCACTTTTCGCACTTGTGTTGGTGCAGGAAACCACTTTTGCGCTTGTATTAGTGTTGAAAAACCACTTTTCGCACTTGTGTTAGTGTTGAAAAACCACTTTTCGCACTTGTGTTAGTGTTGAAAAACCACATTTCGCACTTGTGTTGGTGCAGGAAACCACTTTTGCACTTGTATTAGTGTGGAAAAACCACTTTTGGCACTTGTGTTAGTGTTGAAAAACCACTTTTCGCACTTGTGTTGGTGCAGGAAACCACTTTTGCACTTGAAATAGTGTGGAAAAAACACTTTTCGCACTTGTGTTAGTGTTGAAAAAACACTTTTCGCACCTGTGTTAGTGTTGAAAAACCACTTTTCGCACTTGTGTTGGTGCAGGAAACCACTTTTGCACTTGTATTAGTGTGGAAGAAACACTTTTTGCACTTGTGATAGTCTTGAAAAACCACTTTTCGCACTTGGGTTAGTGTTGAAAAACCACTTTTCGCACTTGTGTTGGTGCAGGAAACCACTTTTGCACTTGTATTAGTGTGGAAAAACCACTTTTCGCACTTGTGTTGGTGCAGGAAACCACTTTTGCACTTGTATTAATGTGGAAAAAACACTTTTCGCACTTGTGTTAGTGTTGAAAAACCACTTTTCGCACTTGTGTTAGTGTTGAAAAACCACTTTTTGCACTTGTGTTAGTGTAGAAAAACCACTTTTCGCACTTGTGTTGGTGCAGGAAACCACTTTTGCGCTTGTATTAGTGTTGAAAAACCACTTTTCGCACTTGTGTTAGTGTTGAAAAACCACTTTTCGCACTTGTGTTAGTGTTGAAAAACCACTTTTCGCACTTGTGTTGGTGCAGGAAACCACTTTTGCACTTGTATTAGTGTGGAAAAAACACTTTTTGCACTTGTGATAGTGTTGAAAAACCAATTTTCGCACTTGTATTAGTGTGGAAAAACCACTTTTCGCACTTGTGTTGGTGCAGGAAACCACTTTTGCACTTGTATTAATGTGGAAAAAACACTTTTCGCACTTGTGTTAGTGTTGAAAAACCACTTTTCGCACTTGTGTTAGTGTTGAAAAACCACTTTTTGCACTTGTGTTAGTGTAGAAAAACCACTTTTCGCACTTGTGTTAGTGCAGGAAACCACTTTTGCGCTTGTATTAGTGTTGAAAAACCACTTTTCGCACTTGTGTTAGTGTTGAAAAACCACTTTTCGCACTTGTGTTAGTGTTGAAAAACCACTTTTCGCACTTGTGTTGGTGCAGGAAACCACTTTTGCACTTGTATTAGTGTAGAAAAAACACTTTTTGCACTTGTGATAGTGTTGAAAAACCAATTTTCGCACTTGTGTTAGTGTTGAAAAACCACTTTTCGCACTTGTGTTGGTGCAGGAAACCACTTTTGCACTTGTATTAGTGTGGAAAAAACACTTTTCGCACTTGTGTTAGTGTTGAAAAACCACTTTTTGCTCTTGTGTTAGTGTTGAAAAAACACTTTTCGCACTTGTGTTGGTGCAGGAAACCACTTTTGCACTTGTATTAGTGTGGAAAAACCACTTTTCGCACTTGTGTTAGTGTTGAAAAACCACTTTTCGCACTTGTGTTAGTGTTAAAAAACCACTTTTCACACTTGTGTTAGTGTTGAAAAACCACTTTTCGCACTTGTGTTGGTGCAGGAAACCACTTTTGCACTTGTATTAGTGTGGAAAAACACTTTTCGCACTTGTGTTAGTGTTGAAAAACCACTTTTTGCACTTGTGTTAGTGTAGAAAAACCACTTTTCGCACTTGTGTTGGTGCAGGAAACCACTTTTGCGCTTGTATTAGTGTTGAAAAACCACTTTTCGCACTTGTGTTAGTGTTGAAAAACCACTTTTCGCACTTGTGTTAGTGTTGAAAAACCACTTTTCGCACTTGTGTTGGTGCAGGAAACCAATTTTGCACTTGTATTAGTGTGGAAAAAACACTTTTTGCACTTGTGATAGTGTTGAAAAACCAATTTTCGCACTTGTGTTAGTGTTGAAAAACCACTTTTCGCACTTGTGTTGGTGCAGGAAACCACTTTTGCACTTGTATTAGTGTTGAAAAACCACTTTTCGCACTTGTGTTAGTGTTGAAAAACCACTTTTCGCATTTGTGTTGGTGCAGGAAACCACTTTTGCACTTGTATTAGTGTGGAAAAACCACTTTTCGCACTTGTGTTAGTGTTGAAAAACCACTTTTCGCACCTGTGTTAATGTTGAAAAACCACTTTTCGCACTTGTGTTGGTGCAGGAAACCACCTTTGCACTTGTATTAGTGTGGAAAAAACACTTTTTGCACTTGTGATAGTGTTGAAAAACAACTTTTCGCACTTGTGTTAGTGTTGAAAAATCACTTTTCGCACTTGTGTTGGTGCAGGAAACCACTTTTGCACTTGTGTTAGTGTTGAAAAACCAGTTTTCGCACTTGTGTTAGTGTTGAAAAACCACTTTTCGCACTTGTGTTGGTGCAGGAAACCACTTTTGCACTTGTATTAGTGTGGAAAAACCACTTTTCGCACTTGTGTTAGTGTTGAAAAACCACTTTTTGCACTTGTGTTAGTGTTGAAAAACCACTTTTCGCACTTGTGTTAGTGTTGAAAAACCACTTTTCGCACCTGTGTTGGTGCAGGAAACCACTTTTGCACTTGTATTAGTGTGGAAAAAACACTTTTCGCACTTGTGTTAGTGTTGAAAAACCACTTTTCGCACTTGGGTTAGTGTTGAAAAACCACTTTTCGCACTTGTGTTGGTGCAGGAAACCACTTTTGCACTTGTATTAGTGTGGAAAAAACACTTTTTGCACTTGTGATAGTGTTGAAAAACCACTTTTCGCACTTGTGTTAGTGTTGAAAAACCACTTTTCGCACTTGTGTTGGTGCAGGAAACCACTTTTGCACTTGTATTAGTGTGGAAAAACCACTTTTCGCACTTGTGTTAGTGTTGAAAAACCACTTTTCGCACTTGTGTTAGTGTTGAAAAACCACTTTTCGCACTTGTGTTGGTGCAGGAAACCACTTTTGCACTTGTATTAGTGTGGAAAAAACACTTTTTGCACTTGTGATAGTGTTGAAAAACCATTTTTCGCACTTGTGTTAGTGTTGAAAAACCACTTTTCGCACTTGTGTTAGTGCAGGAAACCACTTTTGCACTTGCATTAGTGTGGAAAAAACACTTTTTGCACTTGTGATAGTGTTGAAAAACCACTTTTCGCACTTGTGATAGTGTTGAAAAACCACTTTTCGCACTTGTGTTGGTGAAGGAAATCACTTTTGCACTTGTATTAGTGTGGAAAAAACACTTTTAACACTTGTGTTAGTGTTGAAAAACCACTTTTCGCACTTGTGTTAGTGTTGAAAAACCACTTTTCGCACTTGTGTTGGTGCAGGAAACCACTTTTGCACTTGTATTAGTGTGGAAAAATAACTTTTTGCACTTATGATAGTGTTGAAAAACCACTTTTCGCACTTGTGTTAGTGTTGAAAAACCACTTTTCGCACTTGTGTTGGTGCAGGAAACCACTTTTGCACTTGCATTAGTGTGGAAAAACCACTTTTCGCACTTGTGTTAGTGTTGAAAAACCACTTTTCGCACTTGTGTTAGTGTTGAAAAACCACTTTACGCACTTGTGTTAGTGTTGAAAAACCACTTTTCGCACTTGTGTTGGTGCAGGAAACCACTTTTGCACTTGTACTAGTGTGGAAAAACCACTTTTCGCACTTGTGTTAGTGATGAAAAAACACTTTTCGCACTTGTGTTAGTGTTGAAAAACCACTTTTCGCACTTGTGTTGGTGCAGGAAACCACTTTTGCACTTGTATTAGTGTGGAACAATAACTTTTTGCACTTATGATAGTGTTGAAAAACCACTTTTCGCACTTGTGTTAGTGTTGAAAAACCACTTTTCGCACTTGTGTTAGTGTTGAAAAACCACTTTTCGCACTTGTGCTAGTGTTGAAAAACCACTTTTCGCACTTGTGTTGGTGCAGGAAACCACTTTTGCACTTGTATTAGTGTGGAAAAACCACTTTTCGCTCTTGTGTTAGTGTTGAAAAAACACTTTTCGCACTTGTGTTGGTGCAGGAAACCACTTTTGCACTTGTATTAGTGTGGAAAAAACACTTTTCGCACTTGTGTTAGTGTTGAAAAACCACTTTTCGCACTTGGGTTAGTGTTGAAAAACCACTTTTCGCACTTGTGTTGGTGCAGGAAACCACTTTTGCACTTGTATTAGTGTGGAAAAAACACTTTTTGCACTTGTGATAGTGTTGAAAAACCACTTTTCGCACTTGTGTTCATGTTGAAAAACCACTTTTCGCACTTGTGTTGGTGCAGGAAACCACTTTTGCACTTGTATTAGTGTGGAAAAACCACTTTTCGCACTTGTGTTAGTGTTGAAAAACCACTTTTCGCACTTGTGTTAGTGTTGAAAAACCACTTTTCGCACTTGTGTTGGTGCAGGAAACCACTTTTGCACTTGTATTAGTGTGGAAAAAACACTTTTTGCACTTGTGATAGTGTTGAAAAACCACTTTTCGCACTTGTGTTAGTGTTGAAAAAACACTTTTCGCACTTGTGTTAGTGCAGGAAACCACTTTTGCACTTGCATTAGTGTGGAAAAAACACTTTTTGCACTTGTGATAGTGTGGAAAAACCACTTTTCACACTTGTGTTGGTGCAGGAAACCACTTTTGCACTTGTATTAGTGTGGAAAAACCACTTTTCGCACTTGTGTTAGTGTTGAAAAACCACTTTTCGCACTTGTGTTAGTGTTGAAAAACCACTTTTCGCACTTGTGTTGGTGCAGGAAACCACTTTTGCACTTGTATTAGTGTGGAAAAAACACTTTTTGCACTTGTGATAGTGTTGAAAAACCATTTTTCGCACTTGTGTTAGTGTTGAAAAACCACTTTTCGCACTTGTGTTAGTGCAGGAAACCACTTTTGCACTTGCATTAGTGTGGAAAAAACACTTTTTGCACTTGTGATAGTGTTGAAAAACCACTTTTCGCACTTGTGATAGTGTTGAAAAACCACTTTTCGCACTTGTGTTAGTGTTGAAAAACCACTTTTCGCACTTGTGTTGGTGCAGGAAATCACTTTTGCACTTGTATTAGTGTGGAAAAAACACTTTTCACACTTGTGTTAGTGTTGAAAAACCACTTTTCGCACTTGTGTTAGTGTTGAAAAACCACTTTTCGCACTTGTGTTGGTGCAGGAAACCACTTTTGCACTTGTATTAGTGTGGAAAAATAACTTTTTGCACTTATGATAGTGTTGAAAAACCACTTTTCGCACTTGTGTTAGTGTTGAAAAACCACTTTTCGCACTTGTGTTGGTGCAGGAAACCACTTTTGCACTTGCATTAGTGTGGAAAAACCACTTTTCGCACTTGTGTTAGTGTTGAAAAACCACTTTTCGCACTTGTGTTAGTGTTGAAAAACCACTTTACGCACTTGTGTTAGTGTTGAAAAACCACTTTTCACACTTGTGTTGGTGCAGGAAACCACTTTTGCACTTGTATTAGTGTGGAAAAACCACTTTTCGCACTTGTGTTAGTGATGAAAAAACACTTTTCGCACTTGTGTTAGTGTTGAAAAACCACTTTTCGCACTTGTGTTGGTGCAGGAAACCACTTTTGCACTTGTATTAGTGTGAACAATAACTTTTTGCACTTATGATAGTGTTGAAAAACCACTTTTCGCACTTGTGTTAGTGTTGAAAAACCACTTTTCGCACTTGTGTTGGTGCAGGAAACCGTTTTTGCACTTGTATTAGCGTGGAAAAAACACTTTTTGCACTTGTGATAGTGTTGAAAAACCACTTTTCGCACTTGTGTTAGTGTTGAAAAACCACTTTTCGCACTTGTGTTGGTGCAGGAAACCACTTTTGCACTTGTATTAGTGTGGAAAAATAACTTTTTGCACTTATGATAGTGTTGAAAAACCACTTTTCGCACTTGTGTTAGTGTTGAAAAACCACTTTTCGCACTTGTGTTGGTGCAGGAAACCACTTTTGCACTTGCATTAGTGTGGAAAAACCACTTTTCGCACTTGTGTTAGTGTTGAAAAACCACTTTTCGCACTTGTGTTAGTGTTGAAAAACCACTTTTCGCACTTGTGCTAGTGTTGAAAAACCACTTTTCGCACTTGTGTTGGTGCAGGAAACCACTTTTGCACTTGTATTAGTGTGGAAAAACCACTTTTCGCTCTTGTGTTAGTGTTGAAAAAACACTTTCGCACTTGTGTTGGTGCAGGAAACCACTTTTGCACTTGTATTAGTGTGGAAAAAACACTTTTCGCACTTGTGTTAGTGTTGAAAAACCACTTTTCGCACTTGGGTTAGTGTTGAAAAACCACTTTTCGCACTTGTGTTGGTGCAGGAAACCACTTTTGCACTTGTATTAGTGTGGAAAAAACACTTTTTGCACTTGTGATAGTGTTGAAAAACCACTTTTCGCACTTGTGTTAGTGTTGAAAAACCACTTTTCGCACTTGTGTTGGTGCAGGAAACCACTTTTGCACTTGTATTAGTGTGGAAAAACCACTTTTCGCACTTGTGTTAGTGTTGAAAAACCACTTTTCGCACTTGTGTTAGTGTTGAAAAACCACTTTTCGCACTTGTGTTGGTGCAGGAAACCACTTTTGCACTTGTATTAGTGTGGAAAAAACACTTTTTGCACTTGTGATAGTGTTGAAAAACCACTTTTCGCACTTGTGTTAGTGTTGAAAAAAACACTTTTCGCACTTGTGTTAGTGCAGGAAACCACTTTTGCACTTGCATTAGTGTGGAAAAAACACTTTTTGCACTTGTGATAGTGTGGAAAAAACACTTTTCACACTTGTGTTAGTGTTGAAAAACCACTTTTCGCACTTGTGTTAGTGTTGAAAAACCACTTTTCGCACTTGTGTTGGTGCAGGAAACCACTTTTGCACTTTTATTAGTGTGGAAAAATCACTTTTTGCACTTGTGATAGTGTTGAAAAACCACTTTTCGCACTTGTGTTAGTGTTGAAAAACCACTTTTCGCACTTGTGTTGGTGCAGGAAACCACTTTTGCACTTGTATTAGTGTGGAAAAACCACTTTTCGCACTTGTGTTAGTGTTGAAAAACCACTTTTCGCACTTGTGTTAGTGTTGAAAAACCACTTTTCGCACTTGTGTTAGTGTTGAAAAACCACTTTTCGCACTTGTGTTGGTGCAGGAAACCACTTTTGCACTTGTATTAGTGTGGAAAAACCACTTTTCGCACTTGTGTTATTGATGAAAAAACACTTTTCGCACTTGTGTTAGTGTTGAAAAACCACTTTTCGCACTTGTGTTGGTGCAGGAAACCGTTTTTGCACTTGTATTAGCGTGGAAAAAACACTTTTTGCACTTGTGATAGTGTTGAAAAACCACTTTTCGCACTTGTGTTAGTGTTGAAAAACCACTTTTCGCACTTGTGTTGGTGCAGGAAACCACTTTTGCACTTGTATTAGTGTGGAAAAACCACTTTTCGCACTTGTGTTAGTGTTTAAAAACCACTTTTCGCACTTGTGTTAGTGTTGAAAAACCACTTTTCGCACTTGTGCTAGTGTTGAAAAACCACTTTTCGCACTTGTGTTGGTGCAGGAAACCACTTTTGCACTTGTATTAGTGTGGAAAAACCACTTTTCGCTCTTGTGTTAGTGTTGAAAAAACACTTTTCGCACTTGTGTTGGTGCAGGAAACCACTTTTCGCACTTGTGTTAGTGTTGAAAAACCACTTTTCGCACTTGTGTTAGTGCAGGAAACCACTTTTGCACTTGCATTATTGTGGAAAAAACACTTTTTGCACTTGTGATGGTGTTGAAAAACCACTTTTCGCACTTGTGATAGTGTTGAAAAACCACTTTTCGCACTTGTGTTAGTGTTGAAAAACCACTTTTCGCACTTGTGTTGGTGCAGGAAACCACTTTTGCACTTGTATTAGTGTGGAAAAAACACTTTTCGCACTTGTGTTAGTGTTGAAAAACCACTTTTCGCACTTGGGTTAGTGTTGAAAAACCACTTTTCGCACTTGTGTTAGTGTTGAAAAACCACTTTTCGCACTTGTGTTGGTGCAGGAAACCACTTTTGCACTTGTATTAGCGTGGAAAAAACACTTTTTGCACTTGTGATAGTGTTGAAAAACCACTTTTCGCACTTGTGTTAGTGTTGAAAAAACACTTTTCGCACTTGTGTTGGTGCAGGAAACCACTTTTGCACTTGTATTAGTGTGGAAAAACCACTTTTCGCACTTGGGTTAGTGTTGAAAAACCACTTTTTGCACTTGTGTTAGTGTTGAAAAACCACTTTTCGCACTTGTGTTGGTGCAGGAAACCACTTTTGCACTTGTATTAGTGTGGAAAAACCACTTTTCGCACTTGGGTTAGTGTTGAAAAACCACTTTTTGCACTTGTGTTAGTGTTGAAAAACCACTTTTCGCACTTGTGTTGGTGCAGGAAATCACTTTTGCACTTGTATTAGTGTGGAAAAAACACTTTTTGCACTTGTGATAGTGTTGAAAAACCACTTTTCGCACTTGTGTTAGTGTTGAAAAACCACTTTTCGCACTTGTGGTAGTGCAGGAAACCACTTTTGCACTTGCATTAGTGTGGAAAAAACACTTTTTGCACTTGTGATAGTGTTGAAATACCACTTTTCGCACTTGTGATAGTGTTGAAAAACCACTTTTCGCACTTGTGTTAGTGTTGAAAAACCACTTTTCGCACTTGTGTTGGTGCAGGAAACCACTTTTGCACTTGTATCAGTGTGGAAAAAACACTTTTCGCACTTGTGTTAATGTTGAAAAACCACTTTTCGCACTTGTGTTAGTGTTGAAAAACCACTTTTCGCACTTGTGTTGGTGCAGGAAAACACTTTTGCACTTGTATTAGTGTGGAAAAATCACTTTTTGCACTTGTGATAGTGTTGAAAAACCACTTTTCGCACTTGTGTTAGTGTTGAAAAATCACTTTTCGCACTTGTGTTGGTGCAGGAAACCACTTTTGCACTTGTATTAGTGTGGAAAAACCACTTTTCGCACTTGTGTTAGTGTTGAAAAACCACTTTTCGCACTTGTGTTAGTGTTGAAAAACCACTTTTCGCACTTGTGTTGGTGCAGGAAACCGCTTTTGCACTTGTATTAGCGTGGAAAAAACACTTTTTGCACTTGTGATAGTGTTGAAAAACCACTTTTCGCACTTGTGTTAGTGTTGAAAAACCACTTTTCGCACTTGTGTTGGTGCAGGAAACCACTTTTGCACTTGTATTAGTGTGGAAAAACCACTTTTCGCACTTGTGTTCGTGTTGAAAAACCACTTTTCGCACTTGTGTTAGTGTTGAAAAACCACTTTATGCACTTGTGCTAGTGTTGAAAAACCACTTTTCGCACTTGTGTTGGTGCAGGAAACCACTTTTGCACTTGTATTAGTGTGGAAAAAACACTTTTCGCACTTGTGTTAGTGTTGAAAAACCACTTTTCGCACTTGGGTTAGTGTTGAAAAACCACTTTTCGCACTTGTGTTGGTGCAGGAAACCACTTTTGCACTTGTATTAGTGTGGATAAACCACTTTTCGCACTTGTGTTAGTGTTGAAAAACCACTTTTCGCACTTGTGTTAGTGTTGAAAAACCACTTTTGCCACTTGTGTTGGTGCAGGAAACCACTTTTGCACTTGTATTAGTGTGGAAAAACCACTTTTCGCACTTGTGATAGTGTTGAAAAACCACTTTTCGCACTTGTGTTAGTGTTGAAAAACCACTTTTCGCACTTGTGTTGGTGCAGGAAACCACTTTTGCGCTTGTATTAGTGTTGAAAAACCACTTTTCGCACTTGTGTTAGTGTTGAAAAACCACTTTTTGCACTTGTGTTAGTGTAGAAAAACCACTTTTCGCACTTGTGTTGTTGCAGGAAACCACTTTTGCGCTTGTATTAGTGTTGAAAACCACTTTTCGCACTTGTGTTAGTGTTGAAAAACCACTTTTCGCACTTGTGATAGTGTTGAAAAACCACATTTCGCACTTGTGTTGGTGCAGGAAACCACTTTTGCACTTGTATTAGTGTGGAAAAACCACTTTTGGCACTTGTGTTAGTGTTGAAAAACCACTTTTCGCACTTGTGTTGGTGCAGGAAACCACTTTTGCACTTGTAATAGTGTGGAAAAAACACTTTTCGCACTTGTGTTAGTGTTGAAAAAACACTTTTCGCACCTGTGTTAGTGTTGAAAAACCACTTTTCGCACTTGTGTTGGTGCAGGAAACCACTTTTGCACTTGTATTAGTGTGGAAGAAACACTTTTTGCACTTGTGATAGTCTTGAAAAACCACTTTTCGCACTTGGGTTAGTGTTGAAAAACCACTTTTCGCACTTGTGTTGGTGCAGGAAACCACTTTTGCACTTGTATTAGTGTGGAAAAACCACTTTTCGCACTTGTGTTGGTGCAGGAAACCACTTTTGCACTTGTATTAATGTGGAAAAAACACTTTTCGCACTTGTGTTAGTGTTGAAAAACCACTTTTCGCACTTGTGTTAGTGTTGAAAAACCACTTTTTGCACTTGTGTTAGTGTAGAAAAACCACTTTTCGCACTTGTGTTGGTGCAGGAAACCACTTTTGCGCTTGTATTAGTGTTGAAAAACCACTTTTCGCACTTGTGTTAGTGTTGAAAAACCACTTTTCGCACTTGTGTTAGTGTTGAAAAACCACTTTTCGCACTTGTGTTGGTGCAGGAAACCACTTTTGCACTTGTATTAGTGTGGAAAAAACACTTTTTGCACTTGTGATAGTGTTGAAAAACCAATTTTCGCACTTGTGTTAGTGTTGAAAAACCACTTTTCGCACTTGTGTTGGTGCAGGAAACCACTTTTGCACTTGTATTAGTGTGGAAAAAACACTTTTCGCACTTGTGTTAGTGTTGAAAAACCACTTTTTGCTCTTGTGTTAGTGTTGAAAAAACACTTTTCGCACTTGTGTTGGTGCAGGAAACCACTTTTGCACTTGTATTAGTGTGGAAAAACCACTTTTCGCACTTGTGTTAGTGTTGAAAAACCACTTTTCGCACTTGTGTTAGTGTTAAAAAACCACTTTTCACACTTGTGTTAGTGTTGAAAAACCACTTTTCGCACTTGTGTTGGTGCAGGAAACCACTTTTGCACTTGTATTAGTGTGGAAAAACACTTTTCGCACTTGTGTTAGTGTTGAAAAACCACTTTTTGCACTTGTGTTAGTGTAGAAAAACCACTTTTCGCACTTGTGTTGGTGCAGGAAACCACTTTTGCGCTTGTATTAGTGTTGAAAAACCACTTTTCGCACTTGTGTTAGTGTTGAAAAACCACTTTTCGCACTTGTGTTAGTGTTGAAAAACCACTTTTCGCACTTGTGTTGGTGCAGGAAACCAATTTTGCACTTGTATTAGTGTGGAAAAAACACTTTTTGCACTTGTGATAGTGTTGAAAAACCAATTTTCGCACTTGTGTTAGTGTTGAAAAACCACTTTTCGCACTTGTGTTGGTGCAGGAAACCACTTTTGCACTTGTATTAGTGTTGAAAAACCACTTTTCGCACTTGTGTTAGTGTTGAAAAACCACTTTTCGCATTTGTGTTGGTGCAGGAAACCACTTTTGCACTTGTATTAGTGTGGAAAAACCACTTTTCGCACTTGTGTTAGTGTTGAAAAACCACTTTTCGCACCTGTGTTAGTGTTGAAAAACCACTTTTCGCACTTGTGTTGGTGCAGGAAACCACCTTTGCACTTGTATTAGTGTGGAAAAAACACTTTTTGCACTTGTGATAGTGTTGAAAAACAACTTTCGCACTTGTGTTAGTGTTGAAAAATCACTTTTTCGCACTTGTGTTGGTGCAGGAAACCACTTTTGCACTTGTGTTAGTGTTGAAAAACCAGTTTTCGCACTTGTGTTATTGTTGAAAAACCACTTTTCGCACTTGTGTTGGTGCAGGAAACCACTTTTGCACTTGTATTAGTGTGGAAAAAACCACTTTTCGCACTTGTGTTAGTGTTGAAAAACCACTTTTTGCACTTGTGTTAGTGTTGAAAAACCACTTTTTGCACTTGTGTTAGTGTTGAAAAACCACTTTTCGCACTTGTGTTAGTGTTGAAAAACCACTTTTCGCACCTGTGTTGGTGCAGGAAACCACTTTTGCACTTGTATTAGTGTGGAAAAAACACTTTTCGCACTTGTGTTAGTGTTGAAAAACCACTTTTCGCACTTGGGTTAGTGTTGAAAAACCACTTTTCGCACTTGTGTTGGTGCAGGAAACCACTTTTGCACTTGTATTAGTGTGGAAAAAACACTTTTTGCACTTGTGATAGTGTTGAAAAACCACTTTTCGCACTTGTGTTAGTGTTGAAAAACCACTTTTCGCACTTGTGTTGGTGCAGGAAACCACTTTTGCACTTGTATTAGTGTGGAAAAACCACTTTTCGCACTTGTGTTAGTGTTGAAAAACCACTTTTCGCACTTGTGTTAGTGTTGAAAAACCACTTTTCGCACTTGTGTTGGTGCAGGAAACCACTTTTGCACTTGTATTAGTGTGGAAAAAACACTTTTTGCACTTGTGATAGTGTTGAAAACCATTTTTCGCACTTGTGTTAGTGTTGAAAAACCACTTTTCGCACTTGTGTTAGTGCAGGAAACCACTTTTGCACTTGCATTAGTGTGGAAAAAAACACTTTTTGCACTTGTGATAGTGTTGAAAAACCACTTTTCGCACTTGTGATAGTGTTGAAAAACCACTTTTCGCACTTGTGTTAGTGTTGAAAAACCACTTTTCGCACTTGTGTTGGTGCAGGAAATCACTTTTGCACTTGTATTAGTGTGGAAAAAACACTTTTCACACTTGTGTTAGTGTTGAAAAACCACTTTTCGCACTTGTGTTAGTGTTGAAAAACCACTTTTCGCACTTGTGTTGGTGCAGGAAACCACTTTTGCACTTGTATTAGTGTGGAAAAATAACTTTTTGCACTTATGATAGTGTTGAAAAACCACTTTTCGCACTTGTGTTAGTGTTGAAAAACCACTTTTCGCACTTGTGTTGGTGCAGGAAACCACTTTTGCACTTGCATTAGTGTGGAAAAACCACTTTTCGCACTTGTGTTAGTGTTGTAAAACCACTTTTCGCACTTGTGTTAGTGTTGAAAAACCACTTTACGCACTTGTGTTAGTGTTGAAAAACCACTTTTCGCACTTGTGTTGGTGCAGGAAACCACTTTTGCACTTGTATTAGTGTGGAAAAACCACTTTTCGCACTTGTGTTAGTGATGAAAAAACACTTTTCGCACTTGTGTTAGTGTTGAAAAACCACTTTTCGCACTTGTGTTGGTGCAGGAAACCACTTTTGCACTTGTATTAGTGTGGAACAATAACTTTTTGCACTTATGATAGTGTTGAAAAACCACTTTTCGCACTTGTGTTAGTGTTGAAAAACCACTTTTCGCACTTGTGTTGGTGCAGGAAACCGTTTTTGCACTTGTATTAGCGTGGAAAAAACACTTTTTGCACTTGTGATAGTGTTGAAAAACCACTTTTCGCACTTGTGTTAGTGTTGAAAAACCACTTTTCGCACTTGTGTTGGTGCAGGAAACCACTTTTGCACTTGTATTAGTGTGGAAAAATAACTTTTTGCACTTATGATAGTGTTGAAAAACCACTTTTCGCACTTGTGTTAGTGTTGAAAAACCACTTTTCGCACTTGTGTTGGTGCAGGAAACCACTTTTGCACTTGCATTAGTGTGGAAAAACCACTTTTCGCACTTGTGTTAGTGTTGAAAAACCACTTTTCGCACTTGTGTTAGTGTTGAAAAACCACTTTTCGCACTTGTGCTCGTGTTGAAAAACCACTTTTCGCACTTGTGTTGGTGCAGGAAACCACTTTTGCACTTGTATTAGTGTGGAAAAACCACTTTTCGCTCTTGTGTTAGTGTTGAAAAAACACTTTTCGCACTTGTGTTGGTGCAGGAAACCACTTTTGCACTTGTATTAGTGTGGAAAAAACACTTTTCGCACTTGTGTTAGTGTTGAAAAACCACTTTTCGCACTTGTGTTAGTGTTGAAAAACCACTTTTCGCATTTGTGTTGGTGCAGGAAACCACTTTTGCACTTGTATTAGTGTGGAAAAACCACTTTTCGCACTTGTGTTAGTGTTGAAAAACCACTTTTCGCACCTGTGTTAATGTTGAAAAACCACTTTTCGCACTTGTGTTGGTGCAGGAAACCACCTTTGCACTTGTATTAGTGTGGAAAAAACACTTTTTGCACTTGTGATAGTGTTGAAAAACAACTTTTCGCACTTGTGTTAGTGTTGAAAAATCACTTTTCGCACTTGTGTTGGTGCAGGAAACCACTTTTGCACTTGTGTTAGTGTTGAAAAACCAGTTTTCGCACTTGTGTTAGTGTTGAAAAACCACTTTTCGCACTTGTGTTGGTGCAGGAAACCACTTTTGCACTTGTATTAGTGTGGAAAAACCACTTTTCGCACTTGTGTTAGTGTTGAAAAACCACTTTTTGCACTTGTGTTAGTGTTGAAAAACCACTTTTCGCACTTGTGTTAGTGTTGAAAAACCACTTTTCGCACCTGTGTTGGTGCAGGAAACCACTTTTCGCACTTGTGTTGGTGCAGGAAACCACTTTTGCACTTGTATTAGTGTGGAAAAACCACTTTTCGCTCTTGTGTTAGTGTTGAAAAAACACTTTTCGCACTTGTGTTGGTGCAGGAAACCACTTTTGCACTTGTATTAGTGTGGAAAAAACACTTTTCGCACTTGTGTTAGTGTTGAAAAACCACTTTTCGCACTTGGGTTAGTGTTGAAAAACCACTTTTCGCACTTGTGTTGGTGCAGGAAACCACTTTTGCACTTGTATTAGTGTGGAAAAAACACTTTTTGCACTTGTGATAGTGTTGAAAAACCACTTTTCGCACTTGTGTTCATGTTGAAAAACCACTTTTCGCACTTGTGTTGGTGCAGGAAACCACTTTTGCACTTGTATTAGTGTGGAAAAACCACTTTTCGCACTTGTGTTAGTGTTGAAAAACCACTTTTCGCACTTGTGTTAGTGTTGAAAAACCACTTTTCGCACTTGTGTTGGTGCAGGAAACCACTTTTGCACTTGTATTAGTGTGGAAAAAACACTTTTTGCACTTGTGATAGTGTTGAAAAACCACTTTTCGCACTTGTGTTAGTGTTGAAAAAACACTTTTCGCACTTGTGTTAGTGCAGGAAACCACTTTTGCACTTGCATTAGTGTGGAAAAAACACTTTTTGCACTTGTGATAGTGTGGAAAAACCACTTTTCACACTTGTGTTGGTGCAGGAAACCACTTTTGCACTTGTATTAGTGTGGAAAAACCACTTTTCGCACTTGTGTTAGTGTTGAAAAACCACTTTTCGCACTTGTGTTAGTGTTGAAAAACCACTTTTCGCACTTGTGTTGGTGCAGGAAACCACTTTTGCACTTGTATTAGTGTGGAAAAAACACTTTTTGCACTTGTGATAGTGTTGAAAAACCATTTTTCGCACTTGTGTTAGTGTTGAAAAACCACTTTTCGCACTTGTGTTAGTGCAGGAAACCACTTTTGCACTTGCATTAGTGTGGAAAAAACACTTTTTGCACTTGTGATAGTGTTGAAAAACCACTTTTCGCACTTGTGATAGTGTTGAAAAACCACTTTTCGCACTTGTGTTAGTGTTGAAAAACCACTTTTCGCACTTGTGTTGGTGCAGGAAATCACTTTTGCACTTGTATTAGTGTGGAAAAAACACTTTTCACACTTGTGTTAGTGTTGAAAAAACACTTTTCGCACTTGTGTTAGTGTTGAAAAACCACTTTTCGCACTTGTGTTGGTGCAGGAAACCACTTTTGCACTTGTATTAGTGTGGAAAAATAACTTTTTGCACTTATGATAGTGTTGAAAAACCACTTTTCGCACTTGTGTTAGTGTTGAAAAACCACTTTTCGCACTTGTGTTGGTGCAGGAAACCACTTTTGCACTTGCATTAGTGTGGAAAAACCACTTTTCGCACTTGTGTTAGTGTTGAAAAACCACTTTTCGCACTTGTGTTAGTGTTGAAAAACCACTTTACGCACTTGTGTTAGTGTTGAAAAACCACTTTTCGCACTTGTGTTGGTGCAGGAAACCACTTTTGCACTTGTATTAGTGTGGAAAAACCACTTTTCGCACTTGTGTTAGTGATGAAAAAACACTTTTCGCACTTGTGTTAGTGTTGAAAAACCACTTTTCGCACTTGTGTTGGTGCAGGAAACCACTTTTGCACTTGTATTAGTGTGGAACAATAACTTTTTGCACTTATGATAGTGTTGAAAAACCACTTTTCGCACTTGTGTTAGTGTTGAAAAACCACTTTTCGCACTTGTGTTGGTGCAGGAAACCGTTTTTGCACTTGTATTAGCGTGGAAAAAACACTTTTTGCACTTGTGATAGTGTTGAAAAACCACTTTTCGCACTTGTGTTAGTGTTGAAAAACCACTTTTCGCACTTGTGTTGGTGCAGGAAACCACTTTTGCACTTGTATTAGTGTGGAAAAATAACTTTTTGCACTTATGATAGTGTTGAAAAACCACTTTTCGCACTTGTGTTAGTGTTGAAAAACCACTTTTCGCACTTGTGTTGGTGCAGGAAACCACTTTTGCACTTGCATTAGTGTGGAAAAACCACTTTTCGCACTTGTGTTAGTGTTGAAAAACCACTTTTCGCACTTGTGTTAGTGTTGAAAAACCACTTTTCGCACTTGTGCTAGTGTTGAAAAACCACTTTTCGCACTTGTGTTGGTGCAGGAAACCACTTTTGCACTTGTATTAGTGTGGAAAAACCACTTTTCGCTCTTGTGTTAGTGTTGAAAAAACACTTTTCGCACTTGTGTTGGTGCAGGAAACCACTTTTGCACTTGTATTAGTGTGGAAAAAACACTTTTCGCACTTGTGTTAGTGTTGAAAAACCACTTTTCGCACTTGGGTTAGTGTTGAAAAACCACTTTTCGCACTTGTGTTGGTGCAGGAAACCACTTTTGCACTTGTATTAGTGTGGAAAAAACACTTTTTGCACTTGTGATAGTGTTGAAAAACCACTTTTCGCACTTGTGTTAGTGTTGAAAAACCACTTTTCGCACTTGTGTTGGTGCAGGAAACCACTTTTGCACTTGTATTAGTGTGGAAAAACCACTTTTCGCACTTGTGTTAGTGTTGAAAAACCACTTTTCGCACTTGTGTTAGTGTTGAAAAACCACTTTTCGCACTTGTGTTGGTGCAGGAAACCACTTTTGCACTTGTATTAGTGTGGAAAAAACACTTTTTGCACTTGTGATAGTGTTGAAAAACCACTTTTCGCACTTGTGTTAGTGTTGAAAAAACACTTTTCGCACTTGTGTTAGTGCAGGAAACCACTTTTGCACTTGCATTAGTGTGGAAAAAACACTTTTTGCACTTGTGATAGTGTGGAAAAAACACTTTTCACACTTGTGTTAGTGTTGAAAAACCACTTTTCGCACTTGTGTTAGTGTTGAAAAACCACTTTTCGCACTTGTGTTGGTGCAGGAAACCACTTTTGCACTTTTATTAGTGTGGAAAAATCACTTTTTGCACTTGTGATAGTGTTGAAAAACCACTTTTCGCACTTGTGTTAGTGTTGAAAAACCACTTTTCGCACTTGTGTTGGTGCAGGAAACCACTTTTGCACTTGTATTAGTGTGGAAAAACCACTTTTCGCACTTGTGTTAGTGTTGAAAAACCACTTTTCGCACTTGTGTTAGTGTTGAAAAACCACTTTTCGCACTTGTGTTAGTGTTGAAAAACCACTTTTCGCACTTGTGTTGGTGCAGGAAACCACTTTTGCACTTGTATTAGTGTGGAAAAACCACTTTTCGCACTTGTGTTAGTGATGAAAAAACACTTTTCGCACTTGTGTTAGTGTTGAAAAACCACTTTTCGCACTTGTGTTGGTGCAGGAAACCGTTTTTGCACTTGTATTAGCGTGGAAAAAACACTTTTTGCACTTGTGATAGTGTTGAAAAACCACTTTTCGCACTTGTGTTAGTGTTGAAAAACCACTTTTCGCACTTGTGTTGGTGCAGGAAACCACTTTTGCACTTGTATTAGTGTGGAAAAACCACTTTTCGCACTTGTGTTAGTGTTTAAAAACCACTTTTCGCACTTGTGTTAGTGTTGAAAAACCACTTTTCGCACTTGTGCTAGTGTTGAAAAACCACTTTTCGCACTTGTGTTGGTGCAGGAAACCACTTTTGCACTTGTATTAGTGTGGAAAAACCACTTTTCGCTCTTGTGTTAGTGTTGAAAAAACACTTTTCGCACTTGTGTTGGTGCAGGAAACCACTTTTCGCACTTGTGTTAGTGTTGAAAAACCACTTTTCGCACTTGTGTTAGTGCAGGAAACCACTTTTGCACTTGCATTATTGTGGAAAAAACACTTTTTGCACTTGTGATGGTGTTGAAAAACCACTTTTCGCACTTGTGTTAGTGTTGAAAAACCACTTTTCGCACTTGTGTTGGTGCAGGAAACCACTTTTGCACTTGTATTAGTGTGGAAAAAACACTTTTCGCACTTGTGTTAGTGTTGAAAAACCACTTTTCGCACTTGGGTTAGTGTTGAAAAACCACTTTTCGCACTTGTGTTAGTGTTGAAAAACCACTTTTCGCACTTGTGTTGGTGCAGGAAACCACTTTTGCACTTGTATTAGCGTGGAAAAAACACTTTTTGCACTTGTGATAGTGTTGAAAAACCACTTTTCGCACTTGTGTTAGTGTTGAAAAAACACTTTTCGCACTTGTGTTGGTGCAGGAAACCACTTTTGCACTTGTATTAGTGTGGAAAAACCACTTTTCGCACTTGGGTTAGTGTTGAAAAACCACTTTTTGCACTTGTGTTAGTGTTGAAAAACCACTTTTCGCACTTGTGTTGGTGCAGGAAACCACTTTTGCACTTGTATTAGTGTGGAAAAACCACTTTTCGCACTTGGGTTAGTGTTGAAAAACCACTTTTTGCACTTGTGTTAGTGTTGAAAAACCACTTTTCGCACTTGTGTTGGTGCAGGAAATCACTTTTGCACTTGTATTAGTGTGGAAAAAACACTTTTTGCACTTGTGATAGTGTTGAAAAACCACTTTTCGCACTTGTGTTAGTGTTGAAAAACCACTTTTCGCACTTGTGGTAGTGCAGGAAACCACTTTTGCACTTGCATTAGTGTGGAAAAAACACTTTTTGCACTTGTGATAGTGTTGAAATACCACTTTTCGCACTTGTGATAGTGTTGAAAAACCACTTTTCGCACTTGTGTTAGTGTTGAAAAACCACTTTTCGCACTTGTGTTGGTGCAGGAAACCACTTTTGCACTTGTATCAGTGTGGAAAAAACACTTTTCGCACTTGTGTTAATGTTGAAAAACCACTTTTCGCACTTGTGTTAGTGTTGAAAAACCACTTTTCGCACTTGTGTTGGTGCAGGAAAACACTTTTGCACTTGTATTAGTGTGGAAAAATCACTTTTTGCACTTGTGATAGTGTTGAAAAACCACTTTTCGCACTTGTGTTAGTGTTGAAAAATCACTTTTCGCACTTGTGTTGGTGCAGGAAACCACTTTTGCACTTGTATTAGTGTGGAAAAACCACTTTTCGCACTTGTGTTAGTGTTGAAAAACCACTTTTCGCACTTGTGTTAGTGTTGAAAAACCACTTTTCGCACTTGTCTTGGTGCAGGAAACCGCTTTTGCACTTGTATTAGCGTGGAAAAAACACTTTTTGCACTTGTGATAGTGTTGAAAAACCACTTTTCGCACTTGTGTTAGTGTTGAAAAACCACTTTTCGCACTTGTGTTGGTGCAGGAAACCACTTTTGCACTTGTATTAGTGTGGAAAAACCACTTTTCGCACTTGTGTTCGTGTTGAAAAACCACTTTTCGCACTTGTGTTAGTGTTGAAAAACCACTTTATGCACTTGTGCTAGTGTTGAAAAACCACTTTTCGCACTTGTGTTGGTGCAGGAAACCACTTTTGCACTTGTATTAGTGTGGAAAAAACACTTTTCGCACTTGTGTTAGTGTTGAAAAACCACTTTTTGCACTTGTGTTAGTGTTGAAAAACCACTTTTCGCACTTGTGTTAGTGTTGAAAAACCACTTTTCGCACCTGTGTTGGTGCAGGAAACCACTTTTCGCACTTGTGTTGGTGCAGGAAACCACTTTTGCACTTGTATTAGTGTGGAAAAACCACTTTTCGCTCTTGTGTTAGTGTTGAAAAAACACTTTTCGCACTTGTGTTGGTGCAGGAAACCACTTTTGCACTTGTATTAGTGTGGAAAAAACACTTTTCGCACTTGTGTTAGTGTTGAAAAACCACTTTTCGCACTTGGGTTAGTGTTGAAAAACCACTTTTCGCACTTGTGTTGGTGCAGGAAACCACTTTTGCACTTGTATTAGTGTGGAAAAAACACTTTTTGCACTTGTGATAGTGTTGAAAAACCACTTTTCGCACTTGTGTTCATGTTGAAAAACCACTTTTCGCACTTGTGTTGGTGCAGGAAACCACTTTTGCACTTGTATTAGTGTGGAAAAACCACTTTTCGCACTTGTGTTAGTGTTGAAAAACCACTTTTCGCACTTGTGTTAGTGTTGAAAAACCACTTTTCGCACTTGTGTTGGTGCAGGAAACCACTTTTGCACTTGTATTAGTGTGGAAAAAACACTTTTTGCACTTGTGATAGTGTTGAAAAACCACTTTTCGCACTTGTGTTAGTGTTGAAAAAACACTTTTCGCACTTGTGTTAGTGCAGGAAACCACTTTTGCACTTGCATTAGTGTGGAAAAAACACTTTTTGCACTTGTGATAGTGTGGAAAAACCACTTTTCACACTTGTGTTGGTGCAGGAAACCACTTTTGCACTTGTATTAGTGTGGAAAAACCACTTTT